>NC_056630.2:28817485-29037485 GCF_002870075.4 Lactuca sativa | reverse complement strand
TATCTGAGGCTTGTATGTTCCATCAAACTCGTCTCGTATTGTCCGTCCAACTTAGGCCCTGTTTGATATGCATCTGACCGAGTCAGGTCAGACATTTTTGGCTGACTCGGTCAGACGAAAGGTGTTTGATAGACAAAATCTTAACGTCTGACTCGGAAAGCAAGGTCTAACCGAGAAAGAAGTTGGGAGATGGCTGACCCAGAAAGAAAGTGAGGGTTTCCAATAGTACCATTGGCTTGGATAAAAATTCAAAGCTAATGAAGGTTACATGATTAGAACTTAGGTATCCCTTGTAGAAAATATGGTGTTTACCAACAAGCTAAATGACTTTTTGTGTTTTATTTCTAAAATAATATATTTAATGTTTATTATGCTGAAAGTTTTTTATATATTATTATTATTATTATTATTATTATTATTATTATTATTATTAATGTCTATTATTATTATTATTATTATTGTTATTATTATTATTATTAATGTCTATTATTATTATTATTATTATTATTATTGTAATTGTTGTTATTATTATTGTTGTTTTTGTTGTTGTTGTTGTTATTATTATTATTATTATCATCATCATCATCTTCATATTGCATAGAAACGTGTAGAGCATCGGGGTAAAATGGTCATTTTGCACTAGTCAGCACATTCAGTCAGATTTCAAATCAAACAATATGATTTCTTACTTAGTTAGAATTTCTTACTGAGACACATTTCTCAGTCAGCACTTTCTCGGTCAACAACTATCAAACGGGGCCTTAGTTGCTAATTTGTGAGATAAACGCAAGATTCACGATATTCCATCAAGTCGTCTTAACAAAAATAAATAAATAAGCCAATCATCCTTTAAATTTGGTCATAAATGCAATCTTAATGAATTCAAGATATATTTCTCACAATGTCTTCCTTCTACGTACTTGATCTCATCAAGACCCTTGCATCGACTCCTTAAAACCAACCTCGGCAATGAATGTGGCGGCTTGATGTTGGTGATTTTATAAAACAATTATTTTGATTTTGAATTATATAAAATAGAAATAGTATTTACATAACTAACCTAAAATATAAAAAACAAGTATTTACAATTATTTTGATTTGTTTAAACTTTAAGACCAGTTTTCACACATTTATCATAGATTAAAAGTTTTAAAAATCTTATCGGACAAGCTTCAAATTAAAAGACTTGTTTATATATATATATATATATATATATATATATATATATATATATATATATATATATATATATATATATATATATATATATATATATATATATATATATATATATATATATATATATATATATATATTAGGTGTGAGACCCATGTATTACATGAGTTTATTTAAAAAAAATGAAATTTTAACAATTTGAGAAGTTTGAATTTATAAGAAAAATGAGAAAAAATTTAAATTATTAAAATTAATGAGACTTTAATACATTGAATACATTACATATATAAATCATTTATAGTAAATACCTTACATATATATTACCTTATATAATAAATGTGAAATTTTAATTTAATAAAATGAAAATTACAATAAAATGACAAGTGGAAAATAGAAAATTAAAAAATTCTAGAAAATGCAATGTGTCCAAATGAAAGAGAAGAGAACATGTGGCAAAAAAAACCTTCATTTGTTAAGAATGATTTCAATAAGTTAAAAGTCGTGTGCAACTTAAAAAAAACAAACTTTTTTTTTCAATACTAGTCCATAATATTTGTTTCTCTAATGTAATTTAGCAATAAATTTGTGTTTTATTATATATGGATTTGTGAGAAACATTTTGGTAAGATTTAAGTCATAACATCGAATATAAAATCTAATTATCCATTTCATTTTGTCAAATGGATTGTAACATAATTAAGTTGTACATCAACTTTTTTATAACATACCTTAATTTATTTTCCTTTTATATGTTATTAAAACAAGCACATAAGGCCTATCTAAGACCTAGTAAAGTTTGCCACAGCCTTGGTGCCTTCCTGCACAGCATGCTTAGCCAATGCTCCATGTAGCACAAGCTTGACAGCAGCCTCAATTTCTCTCGCCGATAAGGTGCTCTTATTGTTGTATTTTGCTAACTTGGAAGCTTCTTGTGCAATTTTTTGAAACATATCATTAACAAACGAGTTCATGATCTCCATCGCCTTATTGGAAATCCCAATGTCACCATGGACCTCCTTCAAGACCTTGAAGATGTATGTATTGTACGTCTCCACGGGTTTCTTATTCCGTCTCTTTTTTTTCTCTGGATCTGCTCCGGTTAAATCCTTTGGGGGGTTATTCTCATTTCTAATGTTCTTTTCAATCGATGCTTTCTTCGCATTGGTCGTTTTCATTACCATTTTTAGAGAGAGAAATATATAGAACAAGATAAATATTTGATGAAATAGAGGGCTTATTAAAAGGAAAGTAAAATGTTTAGTTGTGTGAAGTGAGGTTATGTTGGATATGTTTATATAGGCAATTTTGGGTTGCTTTGATTGGTCGATTAGGAAAGACACGGATTATGAAATTTAGCGGTCGCATCAGCTAAATATGAACGGTGTGGATTGAATCTCCAACCATTGGTTCAGATAAGTATAAAAGACGTGCATTAAATGACTCGATATATGCAAATACGTAATATATATGAAATCATATTTTGTTATTAAAAGTCTGGACGGTTACATAATTAAAAAATAATATCAACATATAATTTAATTTTAAAGGGGCGTTTGGTTTGCATAATATTTTAAGAAGGAATGAAATTTGTCAGATGAGTTGGTATATAAAGGAATTAGGATCAATTATGTGTTTTGTTGACATATAATGAAATATGTTTTTTAGTTGGGTTGTAAGATAACCAAAGTATTTTTTTTATTATATTAGTATGGGTGTGGGTATGAATATGTATGAGTGTTTGTGGTATGAGAGTGGGTGGGTCTGAAGGTTTAGGTGGGAGGTGTAGGTATGGATGGGTGGGTGGGTGGATATATAATTGAGGTAAATATGGGTGTGCTTGTAGGGGAATGTTTGGGGTGGGTGTGAGTGTAGGTAGGATAAGGGAATGGTTGGAAGTGGGGTTAAAGTAGGGTCAGATCCGTTCCTCTAATCCGTAGATTTGGCCTCCTTAAGCAATATAAACACGTAAAGTCTGGATCTTGATGCCCATGCAAATACCCAATGGCTCTATTTGAAGAAATGGCCTCAATATGTCACCCTAAGCTCATATTACTCAATGTCACCCCATAAAGATCAGGGAGATAAGGTCTCTGGACCTCTTTGGATCCAGATCCGAAGCCTCAACACAAGAAGGGACCAATTGCACCATCATTCACACTCTAAATGGGCTAGAAACCCTAACTCTCAAGGATTAACACCCAAAACTGAAGAATGATCGAATATATACTTCAATATGAAGTTCTTAGGCTCTGAGATCCACAGAATAGCACCCTCTTCAACTCCTTCTTGCCTTGGTCACCTTCTTCTTGCAAAAACACCCACACAAGGATCAAAAATGGTCTCTCCTTCCTCACAAACGCTCTAGATCGCTTAGGGTTTCACTCAGAGGTCTGGTAGCCGCACTTGGTGGCTATAAGCCTCTTTAAATAAGTCTCAAACCCCGGGGATTAGGGTTTCATTAAATAGCGCGGACTCGCCGAGTCCACTAGTCGACTCGCCGAGTCCACTAGTCGACTCGCCGAGTCCGGTCATTAAACCAGATAGAAATCGCGATCCTACTCGGCGAGTCTAAGCGTCAACTCGTCGAGTCCTTCCAAAATCTCCAAAATAAATGAATAAATAATGTACCTAGAAATCCGGATGTTACACCTTAATTATAGCAAAACAACTTTTCAACCCCTGCAACTCCATGAATTGAAACTTTTGTTTTCTATAATTAACATTGCTATCTTGCAGTACTAATAATAATTATCATGCTCCCACTAACATGATGATTATTATCATAACACTTATGTTCCCACTAGCTTTGACATGTACTAAAAAATCAGCTGGATTTCTAGAAGTCAATACTTTACTGACTTTCTTACCAAAGTTCAGATTTATGAGACGAGATTGCCTTGATAACACTTTATCAAAATCATACACCTTATCTTAGATAGCTCACATGTGTCTAGACAATTTTAGAACTATGAAAAGGGATGTCGTAATCATAGTCTCAATTGTTTAGATCTTTGCTATTTGCTTCAAAATCTACTTGGTGGAAGTGTTTCCTCACAATTATTTTCATGAATCGGAGAGAAACCTTATGACCCTTAGATTTTATGGTGTATGTGTTCTTATCCATGTGGATTTGTCAAAACCATCCTCACAAGAGAAGGATAATGACAAATCCAAACTCATATGGACTGAACTCAATCTAAATTTCTTGCCACCTGGCAGCCCAAGGGCCTGCCATTGCTTCCAAGTTGTTATGCAACTAATTGAGAACTCTCAGAACTCATATGCAAAGCCAACTTTACCTGGAGTGGGCTCGGAAATAGAAATATGCCAACACGACAGGTTATAAACCTTACGTCGTGTGCTAGTATTAAACTACAAGTTTTTATTCTTTATTAGATCTTGAAATACTTTTCAAGATCTTTAAGACTCCTACTGTCCTCTTGACATATAAGACTATCTTGCCAAATATTCAAGATATAGTGCAGATTCTTTATCAAGAAAAACACTTCACACAATTGGCGTAAGTTGGTATTTGTTTTATCCAAAACATCACAACCTACCAATTTCAAATGTACAAGAGCATGACACTTTTACTCTTACATTTGACAAGTGTTTTAAACCTTTCTTTAAGATATGTCACTCAACTTACAGTCTTGGAGTATGACTCTAAGACTTTTTTTTGGAATGAAGTATGACTTATCTTCTTGATTTAACCATTTCAGCAATTCTTGATTCCTCTTCTTAGCCATATGAATGCACTAAGATGTCATTAGAGGACCAATTGCGACATGGTTTCTTAATCATTAAGATGAACACAAAACATGATACTAACGTTCTCTCCCATCTTTTCAGATTTGAGAAACTTTTATCCTTCTGCCTAATTTGATTCTTCTCATTCGGTATGCCATACATTGAAATTGTTCCAATGTATCAGAATTACACTTACACTTGTAAGTGTAACCATATTTACTAAACTTTAGTAAATCACGACGAATAGTCTAATAGATCTTTTGTGGTGGACTTGATAAGTGCACAAGAATGTGTACTCGATCCCTTAGCCCTTCACTTGACTCACGTATACATGTAAACAAGGAAATAGTCTTAATTTTTCGAAAGCTGAAAGTTCTCATTCATCATATTGTACAACTTGTATGATTCCAAGTTTCTATCCAACTGAAAACTTGGATGATGATAAGCTTTCCTTATTTGGTAAATTTAGACACTACCACAAATGAAAGAGTCAAATTCATATTTTCAATATTGCTAAAAACATACAAACATCAAGTTTTCATAAATGCCATTGCAAGGAGATTTAAAATAAAGTAAAACAAACTTTTATTTATTTATAAAATGCGGAAAAACTTTTCCTTACAATGCAACTTTAAATGAAAACTATGCTATTACATGTTTCCTAGCAATCTATCATAACTCCTAAGAGTGGCTCAAGAATCCGATCTTCAATCAAGCGATAGAAATCCATCTTCGCAGTCAGATTCAACATACTCTTTCTTTAAGTTTCCTTCACTTTTCCTTTGATTCTTAAAAGATCAACATGTGACCCAGTCACATCATGTAATAAAAATCTCATAATAGAAACTTAACCGAGTTAGACAGTATACTTTACCTGAAGTAGAGTCAAACTTATTGACTTTACCAGCCTTATGATATTTCAGGTAAATTTGGCAGCTTCGCAATCAATGCCCCTTCCTTTGGAAAAACATATGGACTCTTTGGGAATGGTGCACTGGACTATCTCAGACTTGTCGTTCTCTTTACCATTTGGTCAACCAATTTGACTATGGTCAATCCCTTTCCTTGGGAAGAGAAGGCTTTTCTAGATATCCAATGTTTCCATTGTCAATGTCCATTGGGAAGTTGATCTCCTAATCAATTTTGCTTTACTAATCCTCAAATCATTTATGCTTTAGCAGCACCAAGCAAATAGATAAGATCATTAAGGGTCATGTCATAGTCTGTTTCATAGTAATCCCAAAGGAACTCACTATGTGACTTAGAAAGTGATTGAACATCTAACTTTCTAAAGACTTTGACACCCAACTCTCCCGACTTGTCAATATGTGACTTCAACTCCAAGATGTGAGCACACATAGACCTTGCTTGCCATTAGGGCCTGAGTGACCTTGAACTTGTGGGTTATGGAAAATAATTGGAGGAAGTGGAAGAGGTGAAGTTTCAAGAGACTTGGGAAGCCATAGATGTCTGAACCAGACATCTTTTTGGGAGATATTAAAGATATTTGATTTAAAGTCCTTAATATAACACCTAATATGAAATATTAAGGCTAGGACCCAACACAATATTTTAAAACTTCGAAGAGGGATGTCGTAGTCAAAGCTATAGAACATTTGAAGGTAGGTGAATGACGATTCACCAATTTCCACCATGAAAACGAAATGATTTAATTAGGTTTTACTTGGATTTGAAACTCCTAGATCTTTTGAGATTTATTTAACTGTTCAATGACATGTTTCAATCTCGAGTGTTCCCTTCAGGTTTTGTGACTGGGATGCCGAGGATCACAAAACAAGGTGTGAAGTAACCATGCAAATTACTTGGTACCCTTAATATTTACCCCTCAATCGATGTGCCCGTTAACCACATGCGCTCCACCGATGCTATGATAAATATTAAGTTACCCTTTTGCCTACCTTGTTAAATCAAGCTAGTGTGCCGGTTAACCACACACGCTCCACTAACCGACTTAAGCAAAGTGCAAAGTGTAATTTCATGGATTAGCACCTTATTCATATTTTCCTAAAGTAACTAAGATTGAGAATTATAAAAACATTTTAGTTAATTTATATTTATCATTAATACTTTTAATGAAGGGAGAATTATAGTCCTTGTCCTACCTGTTCGGCTAACGACCCTCCACCAGTCAAGGAAGTGGTGGGTGAGAGTGGACACCCATTAAACTGTCATTTTATAGGCAGTAACCTTATACTCCCCTTATAGATCGGCTTCGTGAATGAGGCCTACTAATGGTAAGACGTGTTAGAAATTTGGGTGTAGAAAGACTTGGAAATTCTGAGAATTGTGATTATCACTTTCAAATCGAAGTATTTGGTGGTACTCCCAAATCTTCAATTGGATAAGACTCAGAGAGACAAGAACCGAGAATGTTTGATGATATTTTCGTATGTACCAGAAAATGAGACCAAAACCAACTTTAATATCTATGTCTAAAAACTGTCATATGACAGTTTTTAACTGTCATAAAACCATAAAAACTGTCATAAAACGGATATATGGATAAGGGTCAAACCAATGGTCAATTATCTGAAAAATCAATTTTCTAATGCACTTGCGGCACTAGGCTCCCAGCCAGGGGCTCTGCCCCTTGGACCCCGCTAGGGGCTGCCGCCCCTTGGACCCCGCTCCCAGGGGCGCTGCCCCCGGACCCCCGTTCGTTCAGGGGCTTCGCCCCTAAATGACAGTGTACTTTGAAACTTGATCAAACTTAAACAAGTGTGTACTCCACACCTTCCTTACTTGTTTAATATTTATCAAGATCATTTTTGGTCAACACAAAGTAATCTCATTACACTTAAATAACATTGATGACCAAAATCACCAACAAACCTCCCCCATTTAAGTGTAATCTTGATTAACTTAAAACTGAAACATAACAACAACAAATTGATGCATAAATGAAATGTCGTGACGATTGAATTTCACATTAGTATATTATTCATTCCAAATATCTGAATATTAGGGTGTCACTACGGATTGAACCCTTTCTATTCATAGTGAATACATGAAGATAAAATACACAACAATTTACATTCTCATAAGTTCTAACTTGACACTATATTTTACTAGCTTGTGTCCCATCCTTCAATAAGTATATCAAAGTCAAGTCCCAACTTCTTGAAGCAGCTAAACTTCATACTTATATAGGTAGTTCTTTTGTTCTTGCACCTGCAAATGCAAATTTTCAAAGAACTATTAAGAAATAAAACTTCAACCTTCTTAACTTGCAGTACAGAACACATACCTTGGGATGATGATAAAATGTGTTCCAATCTTCAAATATCAAGCTTTCCACATTGAATTCAGCATCTAATATTACATTAGATGGGAATTGGGTATCTCAATATAAAAGATTTTAAGTGGACTTCAAACCCATCCCTACAGCCGCCTTGTGCACAAGATTTCTTGCTAACCCTTTGGTTAGATGATCGGCCAAATTCAATTGAGTTCTTACAAACTCCACAGATATCACACCAGTCATGATGAGCTCACAAATCATGCTATGTCTAACACCTAAATGTCTAGACTTTCCATTGTATACTTGACTATAAGCCTTAGCCAAAGTTGCAGCACTATCACATCTGATAGAAATGGTAGATATCGGTTTGGGCCATAATGAAATTTCATAAATCAAATTCCTTAGCCACTCAGCTTCTTTACCAGCAGCAGACAATGCAACAAACTCATATTCCATGGTTGAGTTAGTAATACAAGTCTGTTTCTTGGATGCACAAGAAATGGCACCTCCTCCAAGAAGAAACACCCAACCACTAGTAGAAGAGGGATCCTCTAAGTTGTTAATCCAGCTGGAATCTAAATAACCTTCCAAAACAGAAGGATATCCACTATAAGTTAAACCATAATTTATGGTCCCTTTCAAATACTTGAATACTCTATTCACAGCTTGCCAATGATGTGAACTAGGATTACTAGTATATCTACTAAGTCTTCCCACAACATAAGCTATATCAGGTCTAGTACTAATCATGGCATACATTAGACAACCAATAGCCCTTGAGTATTCAAGTTGAGACACTGGAGATCCTTTATTAGGTAGAAGCTTAAGACTAGGATCTATAGGAGTGCTAACAGGAGAACAATTCTCAAAGTTAAACTTTTTCAATATCTTCTCGATATAATGAGATTGAGAAATTGAAATCCCATTTTTTCCTTTTCTAATTCTTATACCAAGAATTACCTCAGCCTCCCCCATGTCTTTCATATCAAAACTAGATGATAAGAATTTCTTAGTTTTATCAACTTCTTCCAAATCAGTACCAAATATCAACATATCATCTACATATAAACAAATCATGACTCCTTTACCAGAAGTATCAAATTTGCTATATACACACTTGTCAGCTTGGTTTAATGCAAAACCATTAGACAAGACAACATCATCAAACTTTTGATACCATTGTTTTGGTGCTTGTTTCAAACCATATAATGATTTCTTCAATTTGCACACCTTGTTCCTTCAACTAGATAAAGTTGAAAATTAGATCCAAACGACTTAGCTTTTCTAGCTCTAGTACTCTTTCTAAGTTCAGGCACAGAACTTGTACCACCAGAATCATCTCCAGCTTGAGTTTTGTTTTTGTTGAAAGATTGTTGAATCATGTCCCTTGGTCTAGGTATAGATGTAAATCTTTCTTCATCAAAGATAGCATCTCTTGACTCTATAACAGTGTTAACAGACACAGAGTCATTAGATTCTAAAACATAGAATCTATAAGCTTTGGAATGCTCAGCATATCCAATAAAGATACAATCTATACCTCTCTCACCCAATGTTTTCCTTTTGGGTTTAGTGAGCCTTACAACTGCTCTGCAACCCCAAATTTTGAGATAACTCAAATTTGGTACCTTTTTACACCAAAGTTCATAAGGAGTATTCTTACTCCTTTTATTTGGAGTTCTGTTCAAGATGTAACATGTAGTCAACATTGCCTCACCCCAAAACCCTTCACTTAATCCAAAATAAGACAACATGGAATTAACCATTTCTTTCAAAGTCCTATTCTTTCTTTCAGCTACACCATTTTGTTGTGGTGTATAAGGAGCTGTGGTTTGATGTATTATTCCAGTTGATTCAAAATAAATTGGATCATAATACTCACTACCTCTATCAGTACGCAAGACTTTTATTAATTCATTTTTATGAAGCTCAACTTGTTGTTTATAAATTTTAAATTTATCAAGTGCTTCATCCTTAGAATGTAGCAAATAGACATAACAATATCTAGATGCATCATCAATAAAAGTAACAACATACTTTTTGTTTCCAAGGGAAGGTGTTGCATGGAAATCACATAAATCACTATGTATTAGATCCAACACCTTGCTTTCCCTAACAACATCTTTGAAAGGTTGTCTAGTGATTTTAGTTAGCATGCATGTTTTACATTTTTCATTATTTTGCATATCAAAGGAAGGAATTAAACTCATTTAAGACATGTCTTTTAATCTTTTGTAATGAATGTGTCCTAGTCTAGCATGCCATAATTCATATTTATTAAAATTATTGCTAGTACTAGTAGAAGCCATGCAAACAGAATTATCAATAAAAAGATAATTAATATTTAGCCTAATCATTCCATTACACACATATCCAAATCCTATAAAAGAACCATGTCTTGACAAGATATACTTGTCACTTTCTAATACTTGTTTGTAACCACAATTATTTAATACAATTTCAGACACGAGATTCTTACGAATCCCTGGAACATATAAAACATTGTTCAAACACAAACATTTCCCAGAAGTAAAAGTAAGTAAAACAGATCCTATGCCCTTGATTGGTCCAGTTGCAACATTTCCCATCTTCACAACAGATCCATCATTAATTGGTTGAAAGTCCTTGAACCAATATAGATCTTTGCAAACATGACTTGTTGCTCCAGAATCAACCCACCGTGCAACATTATCATCCTGCACATAAAATGCTTCAGAAATCACTAAATTATAATTATGAATATATTTAGAATTCTGCATGAATACAGAAATCTGACCTTGTTGCTTCTCTGGATCCTTGGATCCACTTGGTCCTGCACCATCCTTGTTCACTTTACGCAAACGACAATCTTTCTTGAAGTGACCCGGTTTGTTACAATTCCAACACACCACTTTAGCCTTCTTGTTGGAAGACTTGTCATCCTTTCCTTTAAACTTCCTTTTTCCATTAGACTTCTTTTGATTCTTTGATCCTTCTCCATCCACCATGTTCACAGAAGAGGAACCAACTTGGTTCTTACCTCTGGGATTGTTATCAAGTTCTTGAGTCCTTAAGGACTCTTCAATCCGTAAATGGCTTCCAAGTTGAGTCAAAGTTAATTCCTCTTTGTTATGTTTCAGATTGTGTTTAAAATCCTTCCAGGAAGGGGGCAATTTGTCAATAATCACAGCCACAGAAATGGCTTCATCCATTTTCAGATTGTGTTGAGCAAACTGTCCCAGGATCCTTAACATTTCATGGAATTGTTCCATAACAGGCCTAGAGTCAATCATTTTGTAACCCATAAAGTTACTGACAAGAAACTTCTTGCTAGAAGCATCTTCAGCCATGTATTTGGATTCAAGAGAGTCCCACAGTTCTTTTGCAGATTCGAAATTTTGATAGATATCAAAAAGAGAGTCAGACATACCATTGAGAATATGACCACGACATATGTAATCATCATTTTCCCACTTTGATCTCCTTCTTGTTGCCTCCAAAGGTTCATCTTCAACAGATTCTAGTAAGACTGGCATGGGTGTACTCAGAACATATACCACTTTCAGAGTGGTAAGGAGAAAGTGCATCTTCTTCTGCCATCTACGAAAATCTTGCCCTTCAAACTTGTTCAATTTGTCAAACTTGCTTGTCATATCCTTCACAGAATCGCCACTTGCCATGATCATAGAATACTTCGATTTTTGTTAGAAATTTGGGTGTAGAAAGACTTGGAAATTCTGAGAATTGTGATTATCACTTTCAAATCGAAGTATTTGGTGGTACTCCCAAATCTTCAATTGGATAAGACTCAGAGAGACAAGAACCGAGAATGTTTGATGATATTTTCGTATGTACCAGAAAATGAGACCAAAACCAACTTTAATATCTATGTCTGAAAACTGTCATATGACAGTTTTTAACTGTCATAAAACCATAAAAACTGTCATAAAACGGATATATGGATAAGGGTCAAACCAATGGTCAATTATCTGAAAAATCAATTTTCTGATGCACTTGGGGCACTAGGCTCCCAGCCAGGGGCTCTGCCCCTTGGACCCCGCTCCCAGGGGCGCTGCCCCCGGACCCCCGTTCGTTCAGGGGCTTCGCCCCTAAATGACAGTGTACTTTGAAACTTGAGCAAACTTAAACAAGTGTGTACTCCACACCTTCCTTACTTGTTTAATATTTATCAAGATCATTTTTGGTCAACACAAAGTAATCTCATTACACTTAAATAACATTGATGATCAAAATCACCAACAAGACGGCTTGCTCTTATACATATATATATATATATATATATATATATATATATATATATATATATATATATATATATATATATATTATTAACTTATAATATTATAAAGTATAAGGGTTGAATTTTAACTTTTAAAATTCTAAGGGTTTAACTTGGAATTAAAGTATTCATAAGGGAAAACTTTTCAAATTCCAAAACTTGAGGGCAAGTTTTGAAACTATTCAAGATTATTCAATTCCATAACTTATGTGTTTAAAGTAGTTTTAATTCTAAAAACTCTTCAAGTTCCATAACTTGAGGACAAGTTATGGAAGACTTTAAACTATTAAAAGAATGTGACTCTTCCTTATTCATAAGTTATGGAAATCTTTATGAGTTTTATGGATCTTAAATGTGACTTTTCATATAACTTGAGGACAAGTTACAAAAACATATTTTAGAACCAACTCTTAGATTAATTTGGATCGAGAACAACAATTTCACATAACTTTCCTATTAATCTAAGCAACTCATAAGAACAAGATAATTCAAATCAAACTTTTTCATGTAATTAGCCTAATCCTTAAACTAATACAAAACATGAATCTATTGATAATTATCTTTTAAATTAGATTAGCATGAACATTACCACATCAAAAACAGGTTTATAAGTTGAAAAACAGCTTAGGGTAATGTTTCTAGTCCAATTCCAGCCAAAACAGTCAAAGATATGTTGTCTGGGGGTCCAACTCGACGAGTTGGATCGTTTTTAACACTTTTAAGGCATGGACTCGCCGAGTCCGTTGTCCAGACAACAAAAAACTTTGAACTTTAAGCAGGTTTTGCATGTATAACAAGAAAACAAGCCTAGGTTGTGATACCACTGTTGGGTTATGAGCATTCTAACACTCCTAAGTGTATATACAACCCTAAATACCTTGGATCTATGTTTTCTCTATTATACATGCAAATATGAATATTCCAAGGTATTACCCTAACTAGCATACAATCCCTTGATACTTGGGGTAATAAAATGGATATAATACATACCTTGTTAATGTAGCTTGACTCCATGAAGCTCGAGAGCCTAGTGCCCCAAGTGTGACACCTTAAATGGTTCACACAACATCACCAACTCATGGAATAACCATGAGGAGAAGACACTCCATGCTCAAATCGGCTAGCCCTCACATATGTATCACCGGTGCCAATTTCTTGAGCTAAAGGGGTCTTTATATAGTGTGGTCATTAGGGTTACACCATGTAACTCATGACTTTACCCATTCCTTATGCTCCATGGGTTTTAACCTCCATGGAGTATCCATGGATCACCACATGGGTTAAGCCCAACATAAGGAATCTTGGATCATAAGCCCACATATATAAGAACGAATGATTTACACAATCAATCCCCGTATATTTAATTAGTCTCTTTTTGATCACTAAATTAAGTCCAAATTTATTCTTGATCAATACTAATTAAATAACATGATTTCATATTAATAAATTAGAACTTATAATATATTAATATGTTACACATGTCCTCTTCTCACAAACAGTCTATCCAAATGTTCCGATGCCATGCAACCCAAATGGACCATGCCGAGTCAGGTCAAGTACATACCAATTATAGTTATGGACTTAGACAATAGCCAACAAGGTTTAGATTTGAATAATTGTTGCTAGTCGTCAGAAATGGCACGGAACATTATTTCTTTTCATGGTTTGTATAAACAAGGTTTTAGATTTTCAACTAATAATGAAACTGGATCTATTAATGCTTTCTTTAATAGCACTTTCTATTTTGAAGCATTGCCTTGTAATAGAATATATGAAATTGTGATGGTTATAGACAACTTAGAAAATGATGCGTTGCATATCGATTTTTCCAATGGTTTGAACAAATCATGCTTGTGGCATTGTCGTCTTGGACATGTCAACAATAAATGCATAGCCCAAATCCAAAAGGATCGAGTTTTGGAGTTATTTGGCCTTAGGGACGATGACACGTGCGAGTCCTGATTACTTGGAAAGATGGCCAAGTCACCCTTCACTGGTACTTGTGAAAGGGTTGAGGGTTTATTGGATCTCATACATACCGATGTATGTGGGCCCTTTAGATCCACCACAAGGGATGCGAGCCGCTTTTATGTGACTTTCACCGAGGATTATAGCAGATATGGGTATATCTACTTAATCAAGCATAAGTCAGAAACCATTGAAAAGTTCAAAGAGTTTAAGCAAGAAATGGATAATCAGCTGGGCAGGAAAATTAAGATGCTCCGATCCGATCGAGGATGTGAGTACCTTAGTATTGAATTCCACGACTACCTCAAGGAATGCATAATTGTTTCGCAATTGACGCCGCCTAGGCACCGCAGTTGAATGGTGTGGATGAGAGGCGCAATTGAACCTTGTCGAACATGGTTCGCTCCATGATGAGTCGAGCTTTGTTACGTATCTCATTTTGGGGGTATGCCTTAGAGACTGCCGTCTATATCCTTAATCTAGTCCCGACTAAGAAGGTTGCCAAAACACCTCACGAGATGTGGACAGGGAAAGCTCCCTCATTGGCACATTTCAAGGTTTGGGGTTGCGAGGCTTTCGTAAGACGATAACTCACAACAAGCTTGAATCTCGTAGCAAGCGAAGTATTTTCATCGGCTACCCACAGAAGTCCTTTGGATATCTCTTATATAGACCGAGTGATAATGTTGTCTTCGTTGCGAGGATAAGGGTTTTGAAGAGGCCTTTAGATCAATCAATATATCAAACAATGACAGTAAACAAGAACAAGAGGAATTCACGAAGAAAAACTTTCACTAAGAAAGATAATCTCACAAAGAGATTATCGTGTGCACAAAGCAGCGATTAGGGTTTGTGAAAGGCGTAGCCATTCACAAACCTTACAAAAGATTATATACTGTTATTCTAGACAATCCCTACAAATCAGGGATACGCTAGCTAACTAATTAAGCTAAATATGGAAACAGGATAAATACAAGATTTGTTACAATGCACTGAATAAACTAAACTATTACAAACTGAGCTGCTGACACGCTGGTGCTGATACTGAGTTATGCGCTGATGCTGAGTCTGTTTTAAACATTATCATATTTCAAGGTTTGACCTTACAATCTCCCCCAATATGATGATGTTAAAAACAAACTAAATTAAAACACCTCTGGAAAGGAACTCTTCATACTCAGCTTCAGCTTCAATTTTGATGGGCCAGTAAGGACTATCCAGCAACTCCTGTCTTCTGTTCAGCAGCTCCATGGCAATAAGAATGTGAAACTCTCCGGATAGATCTTGATGACTCATGCACATTTGCCTTAAGCCAACAAGATGAGTGGTTGGAGCCTTTGGGATCTCAGCAGTTCGCTGAAAACACATCCTCCTGTTTTTATCAAGATAGAACATCCCGTGTTCAGGAGCTGAGATAAACTTATGCTGAACCAGATCAACATTGATAGGAAGAGAATTGTTAATTTCACCAGCACCAAAGTCCAGAACCAATACATCTTCACCATCAACTTGAAACTTGGTTCTTCGAGTTCTAGGAACAGACAACTTTTGGCCTTGATGCTGAGGTCGTTCTTTAGGAACAAGATCCAAACGCTGAACTTTCTTGATCAGCAGATGAAGAGCACAAGTCAGTTCCGAAGAGTGAGCTGAGGTTTGCTTGGATGCTAGTTCAAGTAGTTCCATCCATTCAGAATATCCATACCTAATCAGCTCATCCCTCTTGACAACTTCAATGTATGAATGCTGAGGACCTTGACGAGTGATCAGCAACGTAAGGATTTTCTCATTTCGTGGTTTGGAAGCTTTGACTTTGATGATCTTATCACCACACATTCGCCGATTAAGAACGTCTTCAAACCTCTTTCGATCAATCCGGTCAAGAACACTGTCAGTCTTAGGCTTACTTTGGCCAGGAGGAGGTTGAGAAGACTGAGCCTTGGACTGAAATTCCAGGAATTTCTGCATCTGAGCTTCAAAAGATCCCTTGGCCTGAAGTTTGTGTTGAATAAAAGATTCATCAGCTTGAGCAATGTTCTTTAGAAGCTGAGCTCGATTGGCTTCATCAAGAATTTGCTTAACTTGATCAGGAGACATGTTCCATTCAGCGGCAAGATTTGAAATACTGACTATGGACTTGGGTTTCTTCCCAGACAGAGAAGTATCAGTTTGAGAATGAGCCAAGTCAGTATCTGCTACCTTACGCTTTCGAGATAGCGGATGAGATTCTTCACTGGAAACGTCCGAATCCTCTCCTTGGACCGGAATGATGGGATCAGCAACAGGATCGACTGATAGCGGATGAGATTCTTCAAGGTCATCTGAACTTTCTTGCTGAACTGGAATAAGAGGATTAATGAAGTTCATATCCAGTATTTGACATTCATCATCTGGTTCATCATGCTCTTCATCATGCTCACTATCTTCAATCAGCTTTTCAGTAGCTGCTGGACTATTATGCCCCGCAGAGTCAGACTCATGCATTGGCGTTGGTGATTCAGGCTGAACAGGAGTGTTGTCAACAGGTTCGGTGTCTCTCTCATTCGGTTCACGGTCAGCATTATCATCAGCATCAGCATCATAATCAGTATCTTCCCCTTTTTGAGCATCATCAGATTGGGGACTAGAGGGGGGAGTTTGCAGGAGAACTTCCTTTAACTGGTGAACATCAGCCTCAATGCGTAGAAGACGCTGATTCATGTCCCGAGTCAGCGTCAGAAGTTCAGTAAATGCTGAGGCCGGAATCTGAACAACTAAAGTAACTGGAGCTGCTGGAGAGCTAGGAGGCATTACCGGAGAATATTGGTCCCCATGAGGTGGATTCTCCCCCTGAGAGGGATGCTCCCACTGGGATAGTTGCTCCTCCTGAAATTGTTGCTCCCCCTGACTCAGTGAATCCTTTTGAGCTGAGGGAACATTAGCAACTGAGTCGATATGATGAGAAAGTTGAGGAGAGAAATGACCACCATCATGTGGTTCATCCTCTTGACCGGCTTGATCTACATGATTACCATCAGCACCTCCATCAGTGTCAGCGGTGAGAAAAGGAACAGTGTATGGACTTGCAATCCATTCTCTCATCCTATCAGAGATTCCAATGTCAGTATCCAGAGGATCATCTTGATACATGCGAACAGACATGCGAGGGCATTGGATGGGATTTCCAGAATGCGAGAAGTAGTATGCAGCAAAGAATTTGTCGAACACAAGAGCAATCCAGCGTGGAAACAGAACATGATCAACACGTACATTTGCACGAAGAAGCTGAACAAGCTGATCAAAGAATAGAGCCCCATAATCCAGTCTTTTGTTGAGAAGAAGTGAGCAGATGACTTGTTGCTCATAATTACTCAACTGATCACCACTTCGAGACTTGTGACCCACACACTTGCATAGAGCACCGGTAAAAAATTTCCAACCTGGGGTCATACATTGGCGCAAAATAAGAGTTGATCGAGTACCAGCCTTTGAGTGATCATAACCCAGTTGATCAAACATACGTCTACACCGTTCAATAGTGGGAGGTTCAGAGAAAGGTTCAAAGATAGGTAACCTTAAGGCAGCACTGAGAAGTTCTGCGGTGATGAAGACAATGTGTCTTCCATGGCCAATGGTTCCGGTGATGGCATTGTTGTCGTCATTGACAGTTGAAGTGTAGTAGAACTCACATACTTGTTCAGGGAAGAACTCGGATGGAACATCACTGATTGCGTATCGTAGGCGGCAGGAAGCTAAGAAATTGAAAAAATTATCGAGTCCAAGACCTCGATGAACCTCTGGAATATCACGGTTGAAAATAACGTTTGTAGCCTTGATGTGAATTGGAAGAGGAGGAGAGTTTGGGGCAGGAACTACTCTTCGTGAGGTGGAGGAGTAAGTGAACAGAGATGCCGCCATTAGAGAGTTTTTAGAGTTCTAGGGTTTTGAGGGAAGTTTAAAATCGTGGAAGGAAAGTTTAAATCAAGGGTGAGAGAGTTTTAAATATGGAATGAAAAGGGGGTTTAAAAAGGTAATGATTATCTTCATTAAAAGGTGATGATTATCTTCATTAAAAATAACGGCGTATCGTAACAACCTGTCAGATCAGAAAATAGCCGTTGGATAAAAGAGCCGTTGACTGAAGGTGAAACGTCAATCAGTGTTTACGGAAGCGCTGAGATCAGTGTCACAAAAGTTACATGCTGAAAATATTTCTCCGTCAATTCAAGGTACAACTTGCTTAATCGGGGCTAGCAAGGAGATTGGTGCGTGTGATAGATACTAGTTACATTATCTAACCATCGGCACAGAGTGTTGTGACTTTATCAGTGAGTGGTTTATCTTATTGAATCATTAGACACTGAATAAGAAGAAGGTAGAGAAAGGTTTGTTGCGTGTGATAAACCTTGGTGTTTTGGTCTAACCATCGGTAAAGATTTTTAGACTCTCATCAGCGTGTGTTTTGGCACACTGAATCACAGAATCAGTGTAAGATTGGTAAGAAGGGATAGTTGCGTGTGATAGATCTTGGTGTTTTGATCTAACCATCGACAAAGATTTTTAGATTCTCATCAGCGTGTGTTTTGTCACACTGAATCATTGAATCAGAGTAAGATTGGTAAGAGGGGATAGTTGCGTGTGATAGATCTTGGTGTTTTGATCTAACCATCGGCAAAGAGTTTCAAGTTGTTATCAGTGTATGGTTTAATACAGTGAATCATTCAACTTTAATTTAGAAGACTTGAAGAAGAGAGAAAGATAAGAGATCAAACCAAAGTACTCAGTATGCAAATATCACCAGTATGTCATCATCAGCACAATGTACATCAGCTTATAAGACAATACCAAACATTAGCACAATTAAACAGCAAAATTAATTACAAGGTAATCATTCCAAGTTCTCCAATAATGTAAGCAGATGTTTGAGAATCCAGTGCCTTAGTGAAGATATCAGCAAGTTGCTCCGAAGTCTTGACATGTTCAAGAACAACCTTTCCCTTTTCAACATTATCTCTGATGAAATGATGTCTGATTTCGATATGCTTCGTCTTTGAGTGCTGAACAGGATTTTGTGTAATCTGAATGGCGCTGGTGTTATCACAATATATGGGAGTCTTTGAGAACTTGATCCGATAGTCGAGAAGCTGATTTTGAATCCATAAGAGCTGAGCACAACATCTCCCAGCTGCAACATACTCAGCTTCTGCAGTTGAGATGGCTACTGATGTTTGCTTCTTGCTAGACCAGCTGATGAGACGATTTCCAAGGAAGTGACATCCACCAGACGTACTCTTTTTTGTCTAAATTGCATCTTGCATAGTCTGAGTCAGTGTATCCATAAAGTTCAAATGCTGAGTCGCGAGGATACCACAGTGCAAGGTTTTGAGTCCCTTTCAAGTATCGAAAAATACGTTTGACAGCCATGAGGTGAGATTCTTTGGGATTAGCTTGGAATCGAGCACAGAGAATGGTTCCAAACATGATATCAGGACGACTTGCTGTGAGATATAAGAAAGATCCAATCATTCCTCGATACAAAGAGTGATTGACATCAGTTCTAGTTGGATCAGCGTGTATCTTATCAGTCTTGGACACTGGAGTAGAGGCTGGTTTGCAGTCACTGAGAGAATACTTAACAAGCAAGTCAGAGATATATTTACTTTGGCAAATGGAAATACCTGAATTTTGTTGTTGAACTTCAAGACCTAAGAAAAAGGTCATCTTCCCCATCATGCTCATTTCGAACCTTTGAGACATGATCTCTGCAAATTCCTTGCTCGGTGTCTCATTTGGAGAGCCAAAAATGATGTCATCGACATAAATTTGAACAAGAACCATATCTGAGCCTTTGTTTTTGATGAAGAGAGTATTGTCGATTGCTCCTCGTCTGTATCCATTTTCAAGTAGATACGATGTCAGCGTCTCATACCAATCCCTGGGTGCTTGCTTCAGTCCATAAACAGCTTTGTCTAATCGGTACACGTAATCAGGATGATCTTTGTCCACAAAGCCTGGGGGCTGATTGAGGAATACTTCTTCTTCTAACACACCATGGAGGAATGCTGTTTTCACATCCATCTGATAGACAATGAAATTCATGTAGGATGCGTATGCGAGAAACAGTCTGATTGCCTCAATGCGAGCAACTGGAGCAAAAGTTTCCCCGTAGTCGATGGATTCAATTTGAGTAAACCCTTGAGCTACAAGCCTTGCCTTGTTGCGAGTGATGATTCCGTCTTTATCAACCTTGTTACGATAGACCCAACGAGTTCCAGTGATAGTCTTCCCGAATGGTCTTGGGACAAGAGTCCAAACTTTGTGCCTTTCAAACTCATTCAGTTCTTCTTTCATGGCTTTGATCCAATCAGCATCTTGAAGAGCTGTGTGTATCTTGTCAGGTAAGATCATTGAAACGAAGTTAACATACATGCAAAAATTATTAGATACACGAGATCTGGTACGGACACCATCATGAATATTCCCTATAATTTGATCAACATGATGATATCGATGTTCAGAGACTGATGTTGATTCCGGAGAATTTGACACTGACAGGTTATCAGTTGCAGGAGAGTCTTCGGCTTCAAGAATTTCATCAGCACCTAATGAATTATCTGTTGATCTGGTTGTAGTATCTTGATTCGAGGAACATGGAACCGGAACAATAGAATCAGAAGAATCAGCTTCATCTCCAGCAGGAGGGACTTCGTCAAATGGACAAGAGAGAAGCTCTTGAAAAATAGAAGAAGAATGAGTGACCTTTTCATCAGTGTATGATTCCTCATCAAACTTCACATGAATGGATTCTTCAATGCATTGCCTGTTCACATGAAAAACACGAAAAGCTTTTGAAATGGATGAGTACCCAACGAAAATACCTTTATCAGCCTTAGGTTCAAACTTGGATCTTGGGTCACGCTGATTTAGAATATAACAAATACATCCAAATACATGAAAAAAGGATACATCTGGCTTTCGATCTTTCAGCATTTCATATGGTGTCTTCTTATGAATCCTGTGAATTAGAGATCGATTCTGAGTAAAGCACGCTGTATTGACAGCTTCAGCCCAAAACGACATAGGAAGACCAACATGGATCATCAAGGTCCTTCCTGCCTCAATCAGTGTTCTATTTCTTCGTTCAGCAACTCCATTTTGTTGAGGAGTACGAGGAGCTGAGAAGTTTTGCCCAATTCCTTTGTGATCACAAAATTCTTCAAGAGTTGAGTTTCGGAACTCAATACCATGATCACTTCTTAGCTGCTTAACTTTGAGACCTGTCAGTGTCTCATTTTTACGAATCAGTGAGATAATTTCCTGTGCAGCATGACTTGTCTTCTTCAGGAAAACCACCCATGTAAATCGAGTGAACTCATCCACAACCACTAGAGTATACTTATTTCCACCTAGAGAACGGACAGGAATAGGTCCAAACAAGTCCATGTGGAGTAAATGAAGAGGGACTGATATACTGGAACATGACTTGGGTTTGAAAGAGGACTTGGTTTGTTTTCCTTGTTCACAAGCTGAGCACATCTTGTCTTTCACAACGCTAAATTTTGGGAGCCCTCTAACTAGATCTTGATTGGATATTTTGGATAGATTCTTGAAGTTCAGATGAGAAAACCTTTTGTGCCAAATCCAGCTAAGATTCGTCTGAGACTTTGTAAAGAAGCATTACATCAGTGCCTTGTCACTCGAGAACATGTCAAGAACATATATATCATCTTTTCTACTTGCTAGAAGTACGATGTTCTTGTCAGTATTTACAACTCTGCCTTCCTTCTTTGTAAAGTGAACTTCATAGTCAGCATCACACAATTGACTGATGGAGATAAGGTTGTGTTTGAGACCCTTTACATATGAAACATTTTGAAAAACCACGTTATTGCATTTGATATTTCCATATCCCTTAGTGAACCCCTTTCCATTGTCTCCATAAGTAACTGCAGGGCCAGTTTTCTTGACATAGTCTTCCAGGAGAGACTTTGATCCTATCATATGCCTTGAGCAACCACTATCTAAGTACCAAAGATGCTCCTGACCCTGCAGTGCTGAGAAACTAGTTAGAACACACTGACCCATTCGAGGATAGGTCATTCACAAAGTTATTTGATAATAAATTATAACACTCCTTAGGAAGACAATTTAAAGAATTTGACTTAAGAGTCCATTTTTCATTTCTAACTTTAATATTATCAGCTCTTGAGGATGATTTATCAAATGAACATTCACTGATCTTGTGAGAGGTATCACCACATCTGTAACAAACTCTAGTACCAAAGTTCTTCTTGGTGAGCAAATTTTTAGATTTAACACGTTTCGACATGTAAGATTCACCAAGAGAGCTTTGAGTTCTTTTGTTTATCATTGAGTCACAACTGAATTCAGTGTCAGAAGGAATTTGATCAATGTTAGATAATGAGCTATCAGTGTCTGATTTTGACTTATTCACAGATGAATTGCAATCAGGAAAATGCTTAAGTTGTTCATGAACAGCATGAAACACTCCATTTGAGATAGGAAAGGCAATAATATTCTCAGTGAGTGGAGTTGGTCTTACAAGATGTGCAGGGTAAGAGGTTGGATCAATTCCGGTAATTTCAACATTACACTTAGTAATACCATCAGAATTAGTAATACAGTATTCATCAATTAAACTCTGATTAATAAAAGAGTTACTGACAAACTTATTTTTGAAATTATTTTTCATCTCATTCATGGAATAAAACTCAGATTCCTTTTCTTGTGATTTAAAAACTTTTTCAGCTTCTTCAAAATTACCCCCAAGAATTTTTTCACATGAATGTGGAATTTGAGCAGAAATAATATAATTTGCATTCTTATGAGATTTTGCCCAAGTGTGAAGCACAGTTTGTTCTTTTATCAAAAGATTTTTAATATTGTCAATTTCAGCAGACAAAGATGAATTTGACAAACTAGTGATTCTAAGATTTTCCTGAGTGGACTCAATAATGTTATTTTTCATGGATATATCAGTTTCAAGAAGATCAATTTGATTTTGCAAATCTCTTATTATTTGATTCTTCTTAGAATTAATGACGCCCAAATACTCAAACATTTTGATTTTTTCATTCATTGAATAAGAAACAAAGTTTTTAACCTAGTACATAGAAGGAGAGTCAGTGTTGTGCTTCCTGGAATTTTCAACAGCATCAGACATATCAGCATCAAATGTACTTTTGCCTTTTTCAGAAACATTCGTGTCTTCCATCTTTACCATTAGACACTTCACTTCATCATCTGATAACTCCTCATCAGTCTTCCATTTTTCTTCTTCGGCAACAAGAACTTTATGTTCCAAGTTCTCTGCTTTCAGCTTCTCAATCAGCTTGTTGTACTTCTGCTTCCAGTATTCATCCGAGCCTTGTTTCTTTTGTTTACACTCCTTTGCAAAATGATCAGTGCTCCCACAGTTAAAGCACTGAGCCTTATCTTTCTTATCAGTACCATGCTTTTTATCAGCTTCTGATCTTTTTGAAAACTTTCCATCCATCTTCTTTTGAAACTTTGAGAAGTTTCGGCCAGATTTCTCAAAGGTCTTTACAATCAAAGCTGCACTCGTCACAACCTTTTCGAGATCATCAGTGTCAGTTTTAGAGGAATCAGTGTCTGAATGGCTATCAGTGTCTGAATCTGACACTAGCCTTTTGTTAGAGAACAAGGCTACAGATGATTCACGCTGAGAGTCTTTCATCAGCTCTTTTCTTTGAAGCTTGGATTCCTCATAGTATCGAAGATTTCCATACAGACTTTGTAAGTCCATAGAGTTGATCTTCTCACTATTTTTCAACACATCAACATGGTTCTCCCAACCTGCACCCAGAGAATCCAAAAACTTCTGCACTAGAACAGTTCTATGCTTCAACTGATCTAATCTCCGAAGATCATTAACAAGAGTATTGAATCTGTTAAAGGTTTGAGTCAAGGTTTCACCTTTCTTAGCAAAAAAATGTTCATACCTTCGATTAAGATCATTTATTTGAGTAGCCTTGACTTATTCAGTGCCTTCAAAGGATACAGTCAGAGTATCCATCATCTCTTTTGCTGAGATGCAATTTTGAACTAGCCCAAAAATGTTGTATGGCAGAACGTAGCTGATTGCGGCACGAGCACGAACATCTAGACCATGTTTTCTTTTATCATCTGCCGTCCAATTTTCTTTAGGAGTTTTCTTCATAGTACCATCAGGAACATTATTTTTTAGAGGTTGATACATCGGGACATATGGACCATTTTCGACGATTTCCAACATGTCTTCATCTACTGACTCTAAGGCATATAGAGCCTTTATTTTCCACATAGCAAAGTTTGTTTCATCAAAAGGAGGAATTTTAGCGGAAGGATGATTTGATGAGTTCGACGAAGAAGAAGATGAAGCCATTTGTTTGATAAGAGAAACCTGCTCTGATACCAATTGAAGAGGCCTTTAGATCAATCAATATATCAAACAATGACAGTAAACAAGAACAAGAGGAATTCACGAAGAAAAACTTTCACTAAGAAAGATAATCTCACAAAGAGATTATCGTGTGCACAAAGCAGCGATTAGGGTTTGTGAAAGGCGTAGCCATTCACAAACCTTACAAAAGATTATATACTGTTATTATAGACAATCCCTACAAATCAGGGATACGCTAGCTAACTAATTAAGCTAACTATGGAAACAGGATAAATACAAGATTTGTTACAATGCACTGAATAAACTAAACTATTACAAACTGAGCTGCTGACACGCTGGTGCTGATACTGAGCTATGCGCTGATGCTGAGTCTGTTTTAAACATTATCATATTTCAAGGTTTGACCTTATAGGTTTTCTGAGAGTAAGAACTCATATGCCAAGAGGACAGTGGGAGGCAAATTGATCTTGAAGAGCTTTAAGAATCAAGTGATGAAGGAACCTCTAACACTAGCGATCAAACCGAGGAGGAAACTCCTGTTGAACCGATTGATGAGTCCTTACCTCTTAGACGTTCTAGTAGAGTTAGTGTTCCACCTATGTTATATGCTTTCCATATAACAAGTGAAGGTGATACGTTTATTAGTGATAGCACACTAATAAATTTAGATGAACCTAACACCTGCAAGGAAGTCATGGCAGGCCCAGAGTCTACGAAATGGAAAGAGGCAATGGACAACGAGATTCAGCCCATGTATGGCAATCAAGTTTGGAACTTGGTTGACAATGTGCCAGGTCGTAAGACGGTCGGGTGCAATTGGATCTTCAAGAAGAATATATACCGACATGGATGGGAAAGTACACACGTATAAGGCGCAATTGGTTGCGAAGGGATTTACTCAAACTCCCGGAGTTGATTGTGATAATACCTTCTCACTAGTAGCAAAGATTAAATCTATAAGGGTTATGCTAGCCATAGCTGCGTTTCATGATTACGAAATATGGAAGATGGATGTCAAAACTGCTTTTTTTTAATGGAAAGTTGGCTGAAGATGTTTACATGAGTCAGCCATAAGGTTTTGTCAATGCACAACACCATAATAGAGTGTGTAAGTTTGAGAAATCCATTTATGGATTGAAACAAGCATCTCACAGATGGAATATTTGTTTCGATGTGAAAGTCAAAGAGTTTGTTTTTTCGAGAAGCGATGATGAGTCCTGCGTATATATCAAAGCTAGTGGGAGTACAGTTACCTTTCTCGTATTGTATGTAAACGACATACTGCTCATAGGAAACGACGTCACAACCCTGCAGGAGGTTAAATCCTTGCTTGGGAAGTGCTTCGTTATGAAGGACCTCGGAGAAGCTGCTTATATTATTGGGATAAGGATATTGAGAAATAAGAGTAAAAGACTAATATGACTTAGTCAAAGTACTTACTTGGATAAAGTGTTGAAACGTTTTAGCACGGAGAATTCCAATAAGAGGGAGTTATCAATCCAAAGCAATACCAAGTTGAGTAGTACTCAAAGTCCGAGTACCGAAGCCGAGATAGCAGAGATGAGCCGAGTACCTTATGCTTCCGCAATTGGCTCAATCATGTATGCTATGACGTGTACTCGCCTTGATGTGGCATTCGCTTTGAGCATGGTCAGTAGATATCAAGGGAACCCTGTTATAGCACATTGGACCGCAGTAAAGAACATTCTCAAGTACCTACGAAGGACTAAGGAATGGTTCCTTATCCTCGGTGGGAGTGATGATTTGAGAGTGCGAGGGTATAGTGATGCCATTTTTCAGATCGACCGAGATAATTTTCGCTCTCAGTCAGGCTGGGTCTTTACCCTGAATGGAGGAGTAGTGACTTGGAAAAGTTCCAAGCAGGAGACCGTAGCTGATTCAACGTGCGAATCAGAGTACATAGCAGCGAGCGCAACGTCAAAGGAGGTAATATGGCTAAAGAACTTCATCATAGACCTTGGAGTTATACTGACCATAAAGGAGCCTATGGATATTTTCTACGATAAAGAAGGTGCGGTTGCCTTGACCAAGGAACCGAGGGATCATGGCAAATCCAGGCATATTGACAGGAAATATCATTTCATTAGACATCGGGTAGAAGAGGGACTCCTCGTAGTAAAGATGGTATCGTCAGAAGAGAACCCATCAGATCCCCTTACGAAGGGACTGAGTAGGGCTAATCACTTGCAGCACGTTATGAGCATTGGGCTGAAGGACGATATTAGTTTTAGTGATTAGATAGCTTTTAGAATCTTGTAATAGATAAATTGTAATTAACATTTGATGATTAAATAAAGGAGTTTTATTTATAAGTAAAGTTACAATCTTGTGTTAATTATTTACTATTGTTTCCCTTTGCATGTTTTGACTTCCTAAATAATAAGATTATTTAAACTATCCACAGTCGATCATACGTTGGAAGTAAGTATGAATCAAGATTGTCATGAATTGGCTTGTAGATTGTCTAAGTGTTTAGGCATAACAAAAGTTTGTTGCAACGTTCATGAGTGCTTCTGAAATATGATTTGAGTATTGGATTAAACTCACGCTCACATGAATCACTTCATGGAATTTAATCACGAGTGATTGTGAGACGATAATATCATATAGTCTTTAAACCTAGATATATGAGTTGCTGTTTATGAGTTGGTTGTGCATTGATAATACGTAAATGCATCAGTAACTTGATGTTATAAAACATATTGTTGTGTGTGATTTAATGAGTAAATAATATAAGCATATACGTCGAAGTTTATCTGTTCCTTTTATCCTATGAGGTTAAAAGCGATATATTGGGCCCCTTAATGATTTTGTTTTGACTTAAGTTCTATGTCAGACAAATCAGAGATTGAGAAACAAACTGCTGGACAATAAGTATGACTATGTTCCATGTGATTTTCCACACGATATCTTGAGAACGGAGGACTATACGATCCCTTATCTAAAGGACATGTCAGAGTTCAACAACGGCTTTAGAGAGCTACGATTGCTAATCGGATTTTGAAGTTGTACTTACATTTATAGTTATTAGACTTATCCAAGTGGGAGACCGTTGGATTAAGTGTCTAAGCCCATAACTATATTTGATATATATTTGACCCAATAGTAGCATGTCCTTTTGGGTTGCCTTCACCAAAGCAACTTGACTGGAAGAATAATGGAGAAAGATGATAAATGTGATTTATTAATATATTATGTGAATAATATATTAAAAGAGAAATTATATTATTTAATTAACATTGGTCAATAATTAATTTAGAATTAGTTTTGTGGTCAAAAGATGCTAATTGAATTAAGGGGACTGATATTGTAATTATGTGATAATTGCTAAATGGGATGTGGATCCATAGGTTAAGGGATGGACGAAATCCTTGTGGAAGCCTACTAGATTTCGTCCATAGGGTATTCTAGAAAGATCATATGGGCTGCTTAGAGCCTAAGCAATCAGATTAGGTCTTTAGCTGAAACCCTAATTCTTCAGCTATATAAAGACCCGTTGGCATCTATTTTTCGGCTACCAGAAACCCTAAAAGGATCCCTAGAGCCGAAATTAGCCTCCTCCTCCTCTTTCTAACATTCTCCAATTGCTTGTGGTGTTTGTGATCGATCAGAGGTATTACATTCGTGATACTAAGCTCTCAAGGCAAGGATCTTTAAGCTACAATTGAAAGGCAACATTCCTATTTGTATTATTTATGTTGATTTTGATTTCTATATGATAGATTTAGGGTTTGCAAGCTTTGGATGATTATTGCATGTACTTTAGAAAAACCTAGATCCAAAGCTTTAGGGTTTGCGTGTGCATCATACGATTGATATTTTGCTCATAACCCAACATATATATCATCAATGATGCATTTGTGGCGATTAAATTGAACTAATCAACAGTCACAAAGCCACTAGAAACTTACTCGTTGTGAGTAGCAGAAGCACCAATCGGAGACATTTCTTTATGTTATTTTTTTTTGTGTGTTCATATCTTTGTAATCGTAGTTGAAAAAAAAAACAAGTGCATAGGTCGTGGAATAACACAACGCTATTGGGCTGTTGAAGCTTTAAAAATGCTTCGAAGGTTGTGGGCCGGAGACAACGACTACAAGCAACTTCAACCGGGGAAAGACAACCAAGCCAACAATGGAAAAGACGGATAAGTGGCAACTTTGTGGAAGTGAATAACACTTTTAATCTAGGCAGAGGCGGTGGGTACGACAACCGACTAAAAACAATTTTTCCCCACAAGTAGGACATAGATGGAGTAAAGACATAAAGCAGGATTTGGAAGAAACATATTGACGAAGACGACAATGCAAAAACACATGGATGGAAGACACAATCCACTACAAAGCACTCGATTAGAGAAAGATATCAGAATTTCCATTTAAAGATGATGGTGGTACTCTAAATTCAAGCCGACTCCAAACCATCTGGTATTGAAGCTGCAGCTAAACCACTAAATGACAACTCAATCCTTGACATTGTTCATAAGCCTGAACAATTAATATGTATAATAAAACGTTTTCAAAATCAAACTTTTATTAAAAATTAATATATATATATATATATATATATATATATATATATATATATATATATATATATATATATATATATATATATATATATTTTGTTGGATTATAGTCTAAAAAATCTATTGAGGTGGCAAAATTTATATGGTTGTTGTGTGAAAAAATATCCCCCAAATGTTTTTGCTAATCATCCTACTGAATGTGTCATGAATTATGCATAAATTACAAGTAATAGTGGGTCACCCGGATTAGGTTGTCAATTCAGCAATTCTGATGCACAAAGATCGGGTTTAGGTTTTTAGTTCATCTCAAAACCAAAAACAATCACTCACTTGGAAACAAAACAAGATTGATTATGTAAACCCAAAATTCTCTCCCTGTTATTTCTTTATTTAATCTTTACAAAAACTATTACTTTTTTGCTCTGAATCTGTCGTGGGGTTCCTCTTAATCGAGTCGAAATTCCTTTTCTCTGGTCCAACAGAATTTTAGGGTTGTGTTTTTTCCCGCACACACTAACTAATATATTGAAAAAAAAGCGCACTCATAGCTTCAGAGGTACGTCTTTCCCTCTTTCCCAATCTGTAGTTTGGATTTTGCTGTAAGTTTATTGATTGATTCATAGGTTATTGTTTCATAGTTCGTTTTCTTTTTACCTTCTTTGAATTATGGTGGATCTCGATTTCATTTCTTTGAATTTCCTATTGAGTCGTCTCGTTTACGATGAAAACCACAATTTTGATCTGGTGTTATTAATCTGACTGAATTGCGTTCCGTAAATCGGATCATTCGTTGATCTCGAGGAGAGGATAGGGTTTGATTGTGTTTACAAACGATTGGTGAATTTTGTCCTAGTGGGTGTTTGTTGGTGAATTGAGGTGGGTAGGGTTAGTGAGAAGATGACTGATGTTCGACCACAACTGCTACAGAAGCCTGAAAGCACCACCGATGCCTGTTCAGATTTTGAGAACGACGGTTCTGATTTCGAGAGGGGATTGGAAGAACTGATGAGAGGGCATTTGGATGATTGTATGTCATTCGCATCATGCAGCTCTCCTCATGGGGACGATGATGAAAGCGAAGGTGGTGATCAGCTAGTGAGAAGAAGAAGAAGGTCAGATCTTGAAGGCGATGATCTGGCTGAAACTTCTGCTGCTAGAAGACGACAATCACGGATCTTAAGCAGATGGGCTGCAAGACAAGCACAAGAGATGATCACCACAATAGAAAGGAGAAACCGTGAGTCTGAATTAATGGCACTTGCAGGTTTGCATACAGTTTCCATGCTTGATTCCTCCTTCTTAAGCGAGTCTCAATCCCCTACCTCAAGGAGACAAGGCAACATTGAAAGACCAAGCACCCAAGCTTCCTCTATCCTCCAAATGTGGAGAGAATTGGAAGATGAACATGTTCTAAATCGTGCTCGTGAAAGAGTAAGAGAAAGACTCAGACAACATGCAAGTGTGGATTCCAATACCATTACCAACATGTCAGAAGGTCAAGAAGCAAGTGAACATCAAGGCAGTTTGGAAGAAGATGTTACAGAAAGTGAGAATGATTACAGAGCTTGGTCTAATGATCAAATGGAAGCTCAAAACGAACTCCAAGAAACTGAAACTTCAAGCCGTGAACAGTCTCCTGATTTAGGAGACAACGAAAGAGAGAGAGAAAGAGAAAGAGTTAGGCATATAGTTCAGGGATGGAGGGAGACAGGTGTCACTGATCATAATGCATCTAATGGTGTAAGAGCAGAATGGCTTGGTGAAACTGAGCGTGAAAGGGTGAGGATCGTGCGTGAGTGGGTCCAGATGACTAGTCAACAGAGGGGCCCACGTCCACGTGGCAGTCATAGGGAAGAACAACAACCACTACAACAACACGTAGCTAGTCGTGAGACTGTTGTTGACCATGATGAAGGTCAACCGGAGCATATCAGAAGGGACATGTTGAGGTTGCGTGGAAGACAAGCTTTACTTGATTTACTTGTGAGGGTAGAAAGGGAAAGACAGAGAGAACTTGAGGGTTTAACAGAGTATCGTGCTGTTTCTGATTTTGCTCATCGCAACCGAATTCAGGTCACTTTATGACAGTTTTTTTAGTGCACTTTTTTTTTTTTTTAATACTTTTTACTTTTTGTTGTATTGAAAATTGAGATTGTGTTGATGATATCAGTCACTACTAAGAGGGAGATTTTTGAGAAACGAGAGGCCTGTGGAGGAGGAGAGGCTTCCATCAATGGCAGCAAGTGAGTTAGTCCAGCTCAGACAACGCCACACTGTCTCTGGTCTTAGGTATACATTTTAAAGAAATCTTTTGAATTGTGATTATTTGATATCATATATATACAATATATAATATTTTTTTTTTTTTTAATATAATTAGGGAAGGGTTTCGATCAAGACTAGAACACATTGTTCGAGGGCAAGTAAGCAGCCAATCTGAAAATTCATCTAACGATAACACTAACAGTAACACCATTGATTTTATAAGTAGTGATGCAATTACAAACACCACTCAACAGGAGATTGAACACGAACAACAGACTCAAATTCAAGAAACCAACATTCATCAAGTTTCAAATCAGAATCTGGAAAGTATAAGTGTTGCAGCAGCTCTACTCCAAACCACAAATCAACAAACAAACATCAATGAAAATGAAGGTCAAGATTGGGATAACCAAGGTGTCAGTAATGACAATGATCAAATTTTTCAAGAAAACAATTCAGGTAATCAAGAAACGGTTTCTGATATTATTCCAAGAACACGACGTACAGTTCCTGTTAGAAGATCCAACAGATTTCACGCACCTGAAGATGATAACGTGTACAGTATGGAATTAAGAGAACTTTTAAGCAGGTAATTAATATAAACTATAAACCTTCTTTTCAACATTTCAACAATTTAAATAACAAATTGTTTTTTTTTTTTTTTTTTTTAAATTATATTATAGGAGAAGTGTTTCTAATCTTCTTCGAAGTGGTTTTCGGGAAAGTTTAGACCATTTGATTCAATCATATGTGGAAAGGCAAAGCAGAGCACCAATCGATTGGGATCTTCACAGAAACATGTCACCAGAAGTAGGTGATCAACAACAACAACAGGGTGGTCTTGGTCTTAGAGATGAAGACAATGAAAACCAAAATGAAGCCACCACCGCCACCATTGGTAGCAGACCATCACCATCACCGCCAGTACCACCGCCAGTACCGGTTTGGCACCACCATGATTTGAATCATTCTAATTGGTCCCGCCACAGCATCCACCGATCTGAACTCGTAAGCATTTTTGTGAATTGTGATTTATATCTTTCATTTCAGTTTTTAATATATTTTGTTACGTATATAGGAATGGGAGATGATTAATGATTTGAGAGCTGACATGGCGAGATTGCAACAAGGTATGAGTCACATGCAGAGGATGCTGGAGGCTTGCATGGATATGCAACTTGAGTTGCAACGTTCGGTCAGGCAGGAAGTGTCTGCTGCTTTGAATCGGTCAGCGGGCGGGCAGCAAGGTACACAAACTTTTTTATTATTATATTATTGTTATTGTTATGTAATGAAAAGTGAAGGATAAAGGAAAATAAGGAAAATGTTTTTTTGTAGGTGTTGATGGAGGGAGTTCTGAAGATGGGTCGAAGTGGGTCCATGTGAAAAAGGGAACTTGCTGTGTTTGTTGCGATAGCCAAATTGATTCACTGTTGTACAGGTAGTGTTACATTATTAAGTAAAAAAAGAAACAGTTGATACTTTTATATATAGATATATTATATTATATATATAGGTGTGTGGATTAAGCAAGTGATGATGTGATGTGCAGATGTGGACATATGTGCACGTGTTCCAAGTGTGCAAATGAGTTGGTAAGAGGAGGAGGGAAATGTCCCTTGTGCCGGGCACCCATTGTTGAGGTAATCCGAGCTTACTCCATACTCTAAAAAACATTTATAAAACTGACCCAAGAAGAAGAAAGAAGAAGAAGATTTGGATCATCTACTCTACTTGAATTGAAGTAGGTTTTTTCATGTTCTTCTTCGTGTTCTCTCTCGTATGTAAAGTGTTGATTTTTTTTTTCTTTGTAATTTATTACATGTTGGATGCTATGCATTTGTAAAAAACTCAAGGACAGTTGGCGTGTTTTGATTCGTCGGTGTCACGTAAATAAAATTCAACAGGAATATTTTTTCTGTTTTTTAGTATGTTTCCAGTTCTGTTTTCTTATGCATTTGGTGTTTGATGTCGCTATCGTAGTGGTTGAGATATAGCAATCATACATCACACAATTTGATTGTGGCATCAAAATATCAATTACTTGTATTGCAAGACTTGTCAAGTTATACTCAAGGTCATTTATATCTTCTTATCTTTTTTTATCTTATTGTTTTATTTGACCATTTAAGCCTCTTCCATTAACAACAATTATCAAATTACTACAAGCGTCTTAACTTTGACCAATAAAATGGTATAATGGTCAAAACACATTTGTTTATTGTTTGGGCCACTTGAAATTAAATATTTGTTTTGTACCGTTGTACGTTTATTCAATCTCAACAAGAGTTTACAAAATGAAAACTTCAATCAAATGACGTCTAACTTCACACAAATGAATAAGATTGAAACCCAATGCTTATTTTAAAAAATCAATACTCTACCCCCAAGTCCTAACTACTTTTCAAATGAAAATTCCATAAAAACTATTACAAAGATATTCTGTGAGGAAAAACCATTGATTATTAATAATTTATTCATTTTAACCTACCAACATTAGTTAACATGTTACAAATACTTATATTCCTGTGTCAGAAAAAAGTCTAGTCCAAAACAGAAATCCAAACTAAAAAACACTCGAAACATGTGTATCTTACTTACATTTTACATGGCATACAATGTTGAAGGAAGGTTGAGATTGGTCTGTAACAATCTAAGTAAAGATCAACAAATGTTCAATAAGATATACCTTAAGTTGAACTGGCACATGGTCCTCTTCTCTCAAAAACAAAAACAAAAAAAGAAAAGAAACATGATATTGCTTACCTCACCAATTTTCTATTTACTCATGTTCTCTCCATCAATGACATATAACAAAATCAGTTTTCTTCCTCGTATAGAATAGAACAGATGACCATGAATTGTTGATGCAATTTCATGAAAATAATAATAAGTAGAGAATTAAAAAAAAGGAAGATTTTAGGAAAACCAGCTCCTTGTGGGACCAATGTTCTTTAACTTCAAGACAAGGTCTTCACGTTGAGCTTCTACTTCTGCATATTTGAGGCTCATGTTGAGGTAACGTTCTTGAAGTTCATTTAACTCGGCCTTAAGTGAATCATTATGTTTATGTTCCTCCTTCATTCCTTCATCTTTAACCTTCAACTCCATCAGAATATCCGATTCACGCGCTTCTTTCTCAGACAACAAACTGAAATTTCATCACATAAGCATCATTGACAAAAATCAATCACAAAAAACAATTTTCATGATTATAGTAACATACCTCTTAAGCTGTATTTTATACATTTTATTGGCTTCCAAAGCCTCATCAAGTGCAAGCTCCAGTGATTGGATTCTAGATGATGACTCATCATCAACTGTACCACCTTCCACATCCTGTCAAGGGGAAAAAAAGTCAAAAAGTCAACTTTTTGACATGACTTATGATCACTAAAAAGAAGAAAGAATCTGAGATATGGACCTCAGCAGTTAGATTTCTTTCAAAACGCAAGAGTTTTTCTTCCATGGCAAACTTTTTACGTTTAAGCTCCTCCAACTCAATCACTGACTTCTGCATGCTAAGGGATTTCTCAAGTAACAAAGTTTTCTCTTCCTTTAATTCCTCATAATCTCCAGACATCATTTCTAATGAAGCTTCAAGTCTCTCATTCTCATGTTTCACATCATTAAGCGAGTTCTTAAGGGCCACAATCTCATCCTGCAACTCTGTAACTTTCTGCAATTGGACCTCAACATTTGAATTTTCTTCTGTAAATTGCACATGTAAACTTTCAAGTTTTGAATCAAACATTTTCTCTTTTGACATGATCTCATGGAGCATTGTTGATAAATTTTCTTCTAAGTCATCCAAATTCTTTGATAACTTCAAGAAATTATCTTCCGACTCTCTCAATTTTTCTTCCACATTTGTGCAGTGATTATGCAGCTCTAATTTTTGCTGTCTTAACTCACTATTAGACTTTTGAAGTAAACTACACTCTTCCAGAAGGTTCTCTGTAGTAGCTTGTAATTTGGGATTTTCTTTTTTAAGATTCTCACATTCTTCTTGAGCTTCCAACCACCGTTTTTTCATATCCTCCACTTCATTTTCCAGTCTTTTGATTTCAATAACTTGAGACTCTGAATGCTCTGTTTCTACACGAGTTGACTCTTTAGCGTCGGTCAAACTTTTCTCCAACTGACTGTTGACTATTTGCAAATCAGACAATTGAGCCTCGAAGTCTTGTAGACGATTACATTGAGACTGAATCTCCTCTTCCTTAAGCAAACAGTCTGATTTAAGCTCTTCAATCTCAGAGGTTTTGGTGAATAATTCTTTATTCAGATCCTCAACTTTGGATTTTAACTCTATTATCAAATTGTCAAGTTTACCATTGATGTCTTTTACACTGTATTCCACTTCAGAAGCACCATTTGTTGAGAAATCTTTGCTTGATTCTTTAAGTTTAAAGAGGAGTTCAAGATTTTCATCAGTAAGCTCATTACAATCTCTTTCAAGCTCAAGAATCTTATCCTTTAAAGCTTTAACTTCTTCAATGAGATCAGGAGTTTCTATTGTCTGTGACTCGGTTTCCTTCAGAACTGGTAATTTTGCAGCAAGAGCTTCTGATAATTTTTCTTCCAAATTCAAGATTTGTTTGTCTTTCAAACTTAATTTCTTTGTCCATTCTGAGTCAATGTCCAATAAAGTTTGAGTCTTGAGGTCTCTTTCGAGTTCTATTTCTCTGTTTTTTTCCTCAAGGGTCTCCTCCAAATGAAGGATTCTACTTTCCAACTTTTCTTGGGATTCCTGAAATTTCTGTAGTTCAAGCTCAAGTCTACAGTTGTCTTCTGTTGTGATTCTTGACACTTCTACCCCTGTATGCTCTTCTCCATTGTCTTCATCAACTGCTGATTGTTCTGATGCCTCGAGACTATTTATCTCCAATTTCTGTTTTTCTATTTGTTCTTCCAGTTCCTGGAGGATAGAAACTAGCTCAAGATTTGATTCTTGAGTTTTATTCAGTTGTATACTCAAATTATTATTCAAATCTTTCTGAAATTTTATTTCTTCTTCAAGTTCTGCTTGGATACCGTTTTTATCTTGAACCTGAGCTTTTAGATTATCAGCATCCCTATCTTTCACTTCTGATTCACCTAGGAGAATTTTCAGGTGTTTGATTTCGTTTTTCAGATCATTACATTCTGTTTGTAATGCAGAAAGCTCCATAGTCACATTTTCCAGGTTCCTTGTTTGATCACTAGTCACCTTCCTTGATAATTCAAGATCAACCATTAACTTTCTAGCATTTCTTTCCCATGTTCTTGCTTCTGCACGAAGTTCTTCTGTTGCCACATCATCATCCAGAGCATATTCAGAGGATCTAAAAGTTCTTAATGGTGATGCGGGGATATTATGTGAAACTTTCCCAGAATCTTGTCTTCGATTCAGAAGATTCTTTCCAGAACTAGGAGAATTATAAACATTGACCATGGTATTGGTAGTTGACCCTGGTTTTCCAATCAAATCGATTGCAGCATCACTTAGATTACTATGAGAGCCAAAAGAATCCTCCATTGAATCAAAGCTGTTATGTGATCTCACTGTTGCAAAGCTTGTCTCCTGTTGAACAAACAAAAGGTATCCTTAGATGCACAAGGATGTCAAGGACAAATTATGATTCTAGCTATAGTTTAAGAGCAAAAAACCTTTTAGTAGAGTTAGGTGAGAAATACCCTGCTACCAAGTGAATTAGATGTATCCCGAATGCTATTGCTTGTTGAAGTTCCTATAGGTTTGGTGTCAAAACCATTTGGTGCATCAGATATGTTATCTAGATCACTGCTGTCTGCAAAAGAGTTGGTGTCACTCCATCTGTGTTCATGAAACATGCAGCAAGTAACAAGTTACACCCTCTGTAAGGACTGGAAGAAAAAACATGAAGATTGATTCTCTTGTTCAGGATCAAACCTTGAATTAGGTCGAGGAGTTAAGCACTGAATAGCGACCTGCAAACAGAGAATCCAAATTCTTCCTTCTGAGAGAGCACAATGTCACAAAAGCACATAAAAGTAGTAACTATACACAATTGAAATCCAGAAAAAGCGTTACTCCATAACTTTCAAAAGTAAAGCTTTGTAGCATCTGCTTGACTGACCTGTAAAATTGTCCCATGATCACACTTCTTTAGAGGTAGTGCAACAGGAAGAGAAGTTTCAGAACTCATGTAACTTGACAAATTAACAGTAGCCTCTCCAAGGATGCCAGATCTAGTTGACCCCTATCAGAAGGAAATAACAAGTGATTAGTAGTGAAATAACTAGACCATAGCAAATAAATGGCTCATGTGTAAACATGAACGAAATGAGTGAAGATAGGCATCATACCTTTAAAATAAGAAGCTTATAAAGGCATTGCTGAAGCTCTTTTGAAGCATCATCATGAGAGAGCCAAATGGATTCTGACAAGGTCTCTGTCCATCGACAATTTCCATTGCATACAGATGCTTTACCTGTTTTGGCAACGGTTTTATCTGTTTCTATGGAGATGAGAGAGATTGAAAGCTTATCCCATCCTGAGGGTACCTGAATATACAAAACAACAATGAACATGAATCCTTCGCAAACAAGAAATATTGGTTACAACTAAAACTGACAGCTACTTGATATCTAGCATGAGCCATCATGTCATTACATACTCACTTCAGTCATCATATCATTTTATCTGGAAATAGGTTTGAGTAATTGATATAACAAATTTATCTACATACGTCGACATGTTTCCTAATCAAGCACTTATCGTTTCAAATATCTCTCCACTTTGAAAGCTGAAACACAACAAATAAATAGACCGCAGAGATATACATCAAAATCTTCACTACTAACTTTACGGAACTTGCTAAACCTTACATATCTTCCTGAAGCTTAGACAATCCATCTAAAGTAACTAAGAGAAACAGATACCAGTTGTGTGTATTAAAAACGAAAGAGATAGACCTGAAGAGCTTGAAGACTAGAGAACTTGAAATCGAGTTTTTCGCCTGATTTAAAATCAACAGATGAAGCGGAGGAGGAATTCCGCTTGTGAAACCTATTCATCATCTTCTGCTTCATCATCTCCTTCATTCTGATACTCTTGAGTCCTTAATAATTATTTGATCCTGATTTAGATTGAAAAACCCCTTTTACATGAGAGAGGAGAGAGAGGATGTTAGCTGTATTTCAGTTGCGGCTCCCAAGTAGTAGTGCTGCTCCAAATTTTTTATTCTTCGTCTTTTCCTTCGATAGACATTACTTCCCGGACAAATTCTACACTTCGTAAATTCTTATTTAAGAGAATGTTTGGTTATTATTGATCACAGATAAAACAAGATATAGAAATTTGTGAAATACTATTATTGATATGATTATTAACATATAAAGGAATAAAATTTGTTAAAAAAAGGAGTTCAAATAGTATTGTATTTATTGTGAAATAAATAAAAAGGTAGTTATAAATATATTCTTTCTATATTTTTGTTGCCCATTCTTCACGTTGTTCAAATTCCATTTTTGGCAATTAATATCATCGTTGACGCAATAATTTGTTTGTCCCAACTCTTTATTTTTCTACTTTCCAAAAGTTTATTTCATTAAGCAGATTTCCCTAGGCTATAATGCTTTGCTATTGATTTTAAGAACTTGATTTTTATGCTCTTCAATCATAATAATTAATCTAGTAATAGCATATCTATTTTTCCTTTTAAGTGCTACCTTCTCAAATACCCCGCTAATTAGAAAAACATATTTAATGAATAATAAATAAGACGAGAGCAATAATGATCCTTGTGATATTTGATTTTCTATTTGATTTTCTTTGGATTTAGTCCAAAATAATTAATTTGCATTGGTCCAAAATCATATATTTTTTATGATTTTTGTTCCGTTTCTGTCCCTTCTCAAACTTGATTTTTTTTTTTTTTTAATTTGATCCATACCAAACTTAAGATACTACTATGCACGTAAATAATTATCTTTTAATATTCTTTATGTTTTTATTAATAGAGTTAAAAGGTAAATTAAACAAATTGTCCCTTTTGCATGTGTTAAAAGACACGTTCAATCATTATTTTAAAAAATTAATTTGGATCATCCTTATATCGTTAAAACTTACATGTTTCGTCTTTGCTATATATAAAATGAATATATTGCCCCTTTTTATTATTTTATTGAAAAAAAGGCTCATTTCACCGTCTACTCTCATCCCACCTACCCATTCAATTCTTAACCATTCTTTATTTTCTACCGGTGAAACATTATCAACGACCCCCTTAAGCTTTTCCGACGATCCCATCTCCACCATCACTGAACTCATCAGGCAAAGGATGAATTGTGCAAATTTAAACTAATGAGGGACGAAACATGCAAACTGAAAACAAACGAGGGACAGTACGAGTCAATTTTTGAAAACAAGAATCAAACATGTTTTGACACCAACACGAGAGACGATTCATGTAATTGACTGTTGTTATCATTAAAAAGGATTAGGGTCTCTTTCTAAAACCAGCAACCAAAATCTATAGCACCATCATCGTCGCATGTTACTTACTCTTTACTGTATATCTAATATGGTGTGCCTTTAGAAATTCATGCCCCAAGAATACATAAAATTGTTAATTTCATTTTCCTTCATTCGTTATAACCCATGCCCTTAATCTAATAGTCTCACCGAAAAGAAAGCAATGAGAACCAATTGACGGTTTAACTTACTTTTCTCCCCACTTTGAAGTTGCTTTCCATCGAACCAATTGAATCTTTAAGGTTTTACTTCCATTTGCTCTACAAGAAGCATCTAAATTGTGCATGTAAGTGCAACTCCAACATGGTTCTAGCTCATCGTACCACACCGGAAAAACAAGTGTTTCCTACCATACAACCTACCATACACACTCTTCACTTATCATCATTAGAGTTGTTAAAAAATTTAGGGTTTGTGGTGACACTAAAATCATCAACAATCCTCCCCCATTTTAGTGTAACCCTTGAACAAACATAACCTTATCAAAGAAATCAAAATAGTACATAATGAAAATATCGAAACGATTGAATTTCCACTTAGTATTATACATTTGCAAATACTCAAGAATCAGGGTGTTTTAAGAATTGAACCCATCAACCCATTTGAATACCAAAAAGTAAAATACAAACTAGTTTATTGAATTTCTAGCAAAATACAACTTGACAATATTATAAAGTCGTGTGACCCAATCCTCTCATGATCGTATCAAGGTCAAGTCCACAACCTCTTGAAATGCGGCTACACTTCACAATCATGTAGGTAACTCCTTTCCATGTATCTGTACATACATTTATCAAAGGATTTATTAATAAGTTAAACTTCAACCTGGCTAACTTGCAGAAGCGAACACATACCTGGGATGAATACTTCATGTGTTTCAATCCATAAGTATTAGTTTTCCACATTGAATTCAACTCCCAACATTATATTAGGAAGGAATTGAGTGTCTCGTCATTATAGAATTAAATGGACTTTAATCTCATCCTGATTACAGACTTGTGCACTAAGTCTCTTGTCAGACCTTTAGTCAAGTGATCTGCCAATTTTTGTTGCGATTTCACAAACTCAACCGAAATCACACTATTCGTGATTAGTTCTCTAATCATACTATGTCTAACACCTAGGTGTCTAGACTTGCCATTATAAACCTGACTATATGCCTTAGCCAAAGTGGTTGCACTATCACAAAGGATAGAAATAGGTGCTATCGGTTTAGACCACAAAGGAATCTCATAGACTAAAATCCTTAGCCACTCTGCTTCTTTACCAGCAGTTGGTAACGCAACAAAATCAAATTTCGTTGTTGAGTTTGTAATGCAAGATTGCTTATTGGAAGCTCAAGAGATGACACATCCCCCAAGCAAGAATACCCAACCATAAGTTGAGGAATGGTCCTCCATGTTGGTTATCCAACTTGCATCCGAATGACCTTCTAAAACCAAAGGACTTCCCAAATAACTCAAACCATAATTCATGATTCCCTTAAGATACTTAAACACTATATTTACTGCTTTCCAATGTTAAGCAATGGGATTACTAGTGTACCTGCTCAATTTACCCACAACAAAAGCAATATCAGGTCTGGTACTTGTCATGACATACATCAAACTACCAATAGTCTCAGAGCATTCCAATTGTGAAATGGGAACACCATTATTTGGCATTAGTTTATGATAGCTTCATTTTATTACTTCTTTCCGTAGTTTATTTTTAGTCAAAACCATCCCATTTTAGTTAATCATCATGCATATTTTCTCTTTTTCTTATTTTTCTCCTTTACCGGGTACTTTCCAGTCTTTTGAGCTTATTTGTAGGATTTATCGAAGACTTTTTGTTATTGGTGGCTTAGAAGGGTGCGAGACCTATAGAGCTTGCGGTTTGCTTGTGGATTTGGAGTGGTGCGATTGGGCTTGGTGCTTGCATAAAGAAGAAATCAGTTTGGACCTAATTTGTGAGCAAGGATGATGATGAGACGATGGGAATCGAGCTACAAGAAAATTTAAGGAGTATTGGGTCAATCATTAGAAGGCTTTGGAATGCCACAAATGGGCCCTAAAGAGTTATGATTGTGGGCTGAAGTTGAAGAATTGAAGATTGGGCTAGAATGCATGATTAATGGCCCAAGTTTCACATTCAGCGTGACCCATGCGGTCCGCGTGGACTCTTACGCGGTCCGTGTGAATTGTTCTGAGCTGATTTCGGGTTTGACTTGTTGACTCTAATTGTGGAAGTTTGGTGGGTGGCTTTTGGCACTTTTTTGAATCCGGAAATCAGCCCCCTTTTGCTGGAGATTGGAGTCGTTATTGAGGGGGATGACTTGAAGAACAAACACCATATTCTCTCTCAAAAGCCTTGGAAGATTTGAAGAATTTTTGGAATAATAGTGTAATTTCCTTTCATCTTGCGGTCCGTGTGAATTGTTCTGAGCTGATTTCGGGTTTGACTTGTTGACTCTAATTGTGGAAGTTTGGTGGGTGGCTTTTGGCACTTTTTTGAATCCGGAAATCAGCCCCCTTTTGCTGGAGATTGGAGCCGTTATTGAGGGGGATGACTTGAAGAACAAACACCATATTCTCTCTCAAAAGCCTTGGAAGATTTGAAGAATTTTTGGAATAATAGTGTAATTTCCTTTCATCTTGCATCAAAGACAATGTTTGGTACCACTAAACTATATTGTTTTTCTTTTACTTTGGCCATGCTTGGCTAAGCTTTCATTTGGTTGATTAGGATTTAACCCATGGATGATTATTTGCTTTTAAGACTTATCATTACATTGTGTTTGAAGTTTATGGGAATATTTTCTAGTTAAACATCTTGTTGTGTATATTTATCTTTGATCATGAGCTTGGATGAATGAATGCTTGTATTTGCTGACTAATTTCTTGGTTAAGTAATGGACCTTCAAATTAGACCATGGAAATATTTCCTCCATAATGATAATGTAAGCATTTGATATCTTGTGGACTTGGTAACTCTTACAACTTAAAGCTAATTGATTTTCACAAGGTTTTATGCTTCATTGATTTTGTGACTTCAATTAAGGAAATGTGTTAAGAGCTCCTCTAACCATTTTAATTTATAAGAAGAGTTGAGGCAATTTGTGCTTATGAATTGCTATAGCCAAGTTAAACCAATTCACAAGTGTTATTCCATTAAGTCTAATGATAAATCAATCATAGCATCCATGAGGTGTACCCCAAAATCAACCAATTCCACTTCTTTGAATTTAATCAAATCTTTTACTTGTTTACTTGTAATATTTTCATTCTAGCTAGTTTTAAATTTTGTCAAACAATCGAAAGAATTAACCCCCCCCCCCCTTTTTTTACTTTTAGCTTTATTTTGCAAGTATTTTACAAAGAAATTTACATAGAGATTTAAATTGAACCAATCTCCGTGGATATGATCCCTTTACCACTATACACTATGTTAGTGTAAAAGATTTAGGGTTATTAATTTTATTGGCCTCGATAACCACCAAATTTTGGCGTCGTTGCCGGGGATTGGTTTGTTTTTAATCAATTTGTTTCTCTAATCCTCACGGGGGTCCGGAGGTTGAACCCACTTCATCAAGTGATACGGAACCCGATTCTAGTCCCGACCCTCGCCAAGAAATTCCCGAAACACCACCCCTACAACAAAATCCACCCATTATTGAACCAATTGCAATGGCGGACAGATGAGAAGTTCCCGAAAGAACTTTGAGGCAAATGATGGAGACCGATGTTACACAAACTCCAACCGGTATCAATTACTCGGTTTTGGAAGGAGGTTCGGAATTGAAGTCAAGTTTAGTCCATCACCTCCCAACTTTTCATGGATTGGAGAACGAAGACCCGCATAAGCATTTGAAGATGTTCCACATTATTTGCACTAGTATGAAGCCACAAGGGTCAACCGATGACCAAATCAAGCTAAGGGCATTCCCCTTTTCATTGGCCGATAGAGAAAAAGATTGATTATTCTATTTTCCATCGGGGTCGATCAACTCATGGACCGACATGGCAAGAGCTTTCCTTGATAAGTTATATCCCGCTTCAAGAGTCTCAAGTCTTAGAAATGAGATTTGTGGAATCTGCCAAGGTCAAAATGAGACTTTTCATGATTATTAGGAGAGGTTCAACAACTTGTGCCATAGTTGCCCACAACACCAAATCCCGTAACAACTCCTCATTCAACACTTCTATGAGGGATTGCTACCAATGGAGAGAAGACTAGTGGATGCCTCAAGTGGTGGAGATGTCTTTAGTAAAACTCCACAACAAACAAGACAACTCTTCAACACCATAGCCGCAAATTCACAACATTTTGGCCCTCGTCAAGATATGAAGAGAGAAACTCAACAAAAAGTCAACGAGGTGGGAACATCAAATCTCGAGTCTCAAATCAAAGATCTAACCTCCGTTGTCCAAAAGCTAGCCATGGGACAAACTCCACAAGTGATGGTTTGTGGAATATGTGCAACAATGGGACATCCTACGGATATGTGCCCCATTCTTCAAGAAGATGTGGAACATGTAAATGCCACAGGGGAGTTCCAAAACTATCACAACAAGCCATCCGGTCACCAAAATGCATATAATTCAAGTTGGAAGCCAAATCCCAACATGAGCTACAACCCAAGACCATTGCCTCAAAATGCATTGGTTAGACCGTCCTATCCACCACCACAACCTCATTACCAACATCAATAACCACACTATCAACCCAAACCGCACACTCCACATCATCATCAACAACCTCCTTAATCTCAACCAAGTAGCTCCAGAATGTCTCTTGAAGGCATTGTCAAATCCCTAGCCACTAGTACCCAACAATTCCAAAAAGAGACAAGGACTAGTATCTCCAACCTTGAAGCACAAATTGGAGATATAGTTACATCCATAAGCAAGTTGGAATCTCGTGGTAAACTCCCTTCTCAAACCGAAAAGAACCCAAATGTCAATGTGGTGACCTTAAGAAGTGGCAAACAAACCGGAGAAAATAGTTCGAAGAAGAAGCCAAGGGAAGAAGAGGAAGAAATAGAGATCATTCCCGTTGAAGAACCTATAATCAAGAACGATGCACAAGTCGGAGCCCCAAAGAAGACTGCTCCTCTAGTGACACCAATAGCCATTCAACCACCATTCCTTTCCCGATTTGCAACTTCAAAGAAGAATATGGAGGAGAAAGAGATCTTGGACACCTTCCGAAAGGTGGAAGTAAACATTCCTTTACTTGATGCAATCAAGCAAATTCCGAGATATGCAAAATTATTGAAGGAACTTTGCACCAACAAGAGAAAGTTGAAATGAAATGAGAAAATCTCGATAAATGAAAATGCATACGCGGTTTTACAAAGGAATCTTCCACCCAAGTGTAAAGATCCTGGAATGTTCACGGTTCCTTGCAAGATTGGAGATGTCACTTTTAGTAGTGCTATGCTTGATCTTGGTGCCTCTATCAATGTCATGCCCTACTCGGTGTATGAATCATTGAATGTCGGACCCTTAAGTGAAACCAGTGTCATAATATCTCTTGCGGATAAATCAAGTGTCTTTCCTAGAGGTGATTTGGAAGATGTCCTAGTGCAAGTAAACCAATTGGTCTTCCCGGTGGATTTCTATGTGATTGACCTAGATGAACAAGTATCCTCAAAATCGGGTATTGTGACATCCCCAAAATCTCGGCCAGAAAAGACCGATTTTCATTTATGCTTTTAAATATTTTCAGAGTAAATCCTTTTGATTTGAAAGAGTTGCGGAATTTGTTCCCAAAAAAAAACATGATAAAACATTGTTTACCGAAGCATTTCATAAAAGAAATGTATTTTCATTATAATCAAAACTCGGGGTGTCATGTTCCGATACAGACCAATAAGCATAAACGAATACATTACAAGTCATATAACAAATATCAACATATGCAGACTTGTAAACAAAACAACTTGATGGTTCATCCATCTCATGCCCTTCCGCCACTACCTGTAATACAATTTAAAACTGAGTGGGTCAGGCTTGGAAGCCTGGTGAGCATATAGGGTTTTCAACCCACAATAAATATCATATTTAATTTTCACCAACCAACAATAACCCAATTACACATTCCCGTTATTCTCACTTTAATGTCCCTAAAACAACTAACATAAGGGACCTAGTCTAAGAATATTTCATCGGGGCGACAACACATGCTTCGGGGGTACCTCAGCAATATAAGTCAAATAAGGCAACCATGAGGGGGATGGAGTACAGCGAATGAACACCCAAGTTCATTAACACCTACAGGTGGCGAACCTGCTAATGTTTCCACAAGACTGTCTAGAATAGCCAGTGGTCGTCATCTAAACTCCGCTAGATGACTCAATCAAACAACAACGAGGCCTCTCATCTGTTTATTACACACCAACTGTCTACCCATGTTCTACCCAACATATTAGTAGATAAAAATATACATTTGTATACATAGTTTAAAGAAAACCTGTATAGCATGCTTTAATCAACACATATATCACATAACAGATGAGGCACACACACACATAACACATATCTCATAAAGAAATAAGCAGATCTATAAGATAGAAGAGAGTGAATACTCATTCACACATAACACGACCAAATATATACACATAGCACGTATTTTTATATAAAATACTTAGTATTATTGTATTAGAAGGAAAATAACTACACACTCACTTGATCAGAAGATGATCGGACAACACTACGGCTTATAGAAGTAGTATTCCACAGCAGATCTGGAAGATCTCCTCGAAAATCGAACTTCTCGCGGGCAGAGCTTCGACTCGGGAACTGCACTTTTCGGGATCTTCGGGATCTCGGGACTTGCCTCGGGGCTAGAGTATGATACCGGGACTTCGGGATAGCTTCGGCACGAAAAACGATGCAAAAGACTAGAGAGAAGAGAAGAAAATGAACAACAAAGAAGGCTGTCTTCGGATCCTTTATATAGAGGCTGGAACCTCGGAGTACGCGGGGCGTACAGGCGTACGCAATGCGTACGCGTCCGAAATCGTCATTGCATGCGTCATCCGAAGTGTCGACACTATCGGAGTTACGCGATAGCGTAACCTCGTACGCGGGGCGTACTCCGGATTACACCGGTGACTCGGCTTCGGATAATACCTCCGATTTGAATTAAATAAAAATATAAAATGATTAATAAACTTCGGAAATTCATAACTTCTTCATACGAACTCCGTTTTTGACGTTCTTTATATCCACGCGAAGGTGAGACTACGCTCTACGACTTTCGTTTAGACTCCGTCGGCTAATTTTGACTTTATTTTTTATTAATTATTTTTAATAGGCCGGGACAGAAACTTTCGTTATAAATTCATAACTTCTTCGTTTGACGTCCGTTCTCGCCTAACTTTTTCTCGTTTCGATACCAACAATGAGATCTTCGATTCTCATTTAGATTGCTTCGGCTAAAAACCGCTCGATCTTAAATCGAGTATTTCAGGCTGTATACCGCTAAGCCGGAACTTCGATAAATAATAACTTCCTCATACGAAGTCAGATTTGGGCGTTCTATATATATTCGGAAACCTCGTTTCAATTACTACAACATTAACCAAAGATATTAAGTTTATTTTACACTTAAATTTTGACGCTTATTTTTATTCTTAATTAATCAAACCACATAATTAAGCAATTAAGCACAAAACACATAATACTCAAATAATACATTATTATTATTTCAAAACGGGTTACAAAGGTTAACCTAGACTATTACATTGCTAAAAGTGGCAAGCCCGGAAACACAGGCGTTACAATTCTCTCCACCTTAGAATGATTCCGTCCCCGGAATCACACATCAACAAACAAATGCGGATAGCGACTCAACATGTCACCCTCCGTCTCCCAGGTGAGATTCGGCCCATTCGTGTGTTTCCATCGGACAAGCACTAACCCAACCATTTTGCGTCGCAACTTCTTAGTCTTTCGGTCAACAATTGCCTCTGGTTCTTCAATCAACCTTTTGTTCTCATCAATTCTCAATTCAGAAATTGGAATTATATCGGGAACTTCTCCCGTGAACTTCCTCAAATAACACGCATGAAAAGTGTTGTGAATTCCATTCAGCTCTTCGGGTAATTCGAGCTTGTAAGCTTGGTTCCCAACCCTCTGAAGAACTTTAAACGGTCCAATAAACCTTGGGCTCAACTTTCCCCTTTTTCCAAATCTTATAAGTCCCTTCCACGGCGAGACTTTAAGCAAAACCGAATCTCCAACCTCAAAAGTCATCGGTCTTCGCCTCTTGTCAGCATAGCTCTTTTGACGATCTTGAGCTGCTAACATCCTTTCCCTAATTATTTTCAACTTTTCAGCAGTTTGATGAACCATCTCCGGTCCCATAAACTGCTTTTCCCCAGCCTCAAGCCAACAAGACGGCGTACGACACTTCTGTCCATACAAAGCTTGGTAAGGTGCCATCTTAATGCTCGAGTGAAAACTATTATTATAGGAAAATTCTACCAACGGTAAATGTTCATCCCAATTACCTAGGAATTCCAAGGTACATGCTCTCAGCATATCTTCAAGTGTTTGTATTGTCCTTTCACTCTGACCATCAGTCTGTGGATGGTAAGCTGTGCTTAAACATAACTTGGTACCCATTTCCTCTTGTAGACTTTTCCAAAACCTTAAGGTGAAACGGCTATCACGATCCGATACAATCGTTAACGGAACACCGTGAAGCCTCACAATTTCCTTCACGTAAGATTTCGCAAGCTTTTCCATAGACCATTTCTCCCTGGCCGCTATGAAATGCGCACTCTTAGTGAATCGATCAACGACCACCCAAATCATGTCGTGACCATTCTTTGTTCTGGGCAGTTTAGTGACAAAATCCATAGCAATGTCTTCCCACTTACCCATAGGCACAGGCAAAGGTTCTAAACTCCCGTAAGGTTTCTGATGTTGTGTCTTGACTCTCGCACAAGTCACACACTCGGCCACATACTTTGCAACATCAAGCTTCATCGTCGGCCACCAGTAGTAGGGTTTCAGGTCCCTATACATTTTAGTGCTACCCGGATGAATTGAGTACATGGTTTTGTGAGCTTCTTCCATCAGAAGATCCCTAATTCCTCCTGACTTAGGTACCCAAATACGATCTTGGAATACCTTCAGTCCATGACCGTTAGTACCAAACACCAACGTTTTACCCAAACGTTCCTCCTTTCGGTCATTTTTCTCAGAAGCTTCCTCTTGAGCTTTCTTTATACTTCCCACAATAGTTGAGAAAACTTCAATTCTCAACGCTCTTGGCCTCTTCCTTTCAAGATTGACCTTCCGACTGAGAGCATCAGCAACAACATTAGCTTTACCGGGGTGGTAAAGTATCTCGCAGTCGTAGTCTTTAAGTAATTCTAGCCAGCGTCGTTGCCTCATATTCAATTCTTTCTGATTAAAGAGGTATTGGAGACTCTTATGATCAGTGAAAAGTTTGCACTTCGTGCCATAGAGGTAATGCCTCCATATTTTCAGAGCGAAAACTACCGCTGCCAACTCCAAATCATGAGTCGGGTAGTTCTTTTCATGCTCTTTCAGCTGTCGAGACGCATATGCTATCACCTTTTCTCTTTGGGTCAAAACACAACCCAATCCAACCCCAGACGCATCGCTATAGACAGCGAAGTCTTCAACTCCATCGGGTAGAGAAAGTATCGGTGCCTCGCATAGCTTCTCCTTTAGCTTCTCAAATGCTTCCTTATGCTTCTCACCCCAAGCATAAGTAGCTCCTTTGTGGGTCAAAGCTGACAATGGACTAGTGATCGAAGAAAAGCCTTGGATAAACCTTCGGTAATATCCGGCTAATCCTAAAAAGCTTCGAATCTCCGTGGGACTTTTCGGTTGTTCCCACTTTGTCACAGCTTCGATCTTCGCTGGATCAACCATTATCCCTTCTTGGTTGACCACGTGACCCAAGAATTGGACTTCACGAATCCAAAAATCACATTTGGAGAACTTTGCATACAGCTTCTCCTTCTTCAAGACTTCTAACACTTCTCGCAAGTGTCTGCCATGCTCCTCCTGGCTTTTCGAGTAGATCAGAATGTCGTCTATGAACACTATCACGGATTTATCAAGGAAAGGATTACAAACCCTATTCATCAAATCCATGAACGCTGCTGGAGCATTGGTTAGTCCAAACGACATAACCAAGAACTCGTAGTGCCCATATCTAGTTCTGAATGCAGTCTTCTCAATATCTTGCTCTCTTACTTTCAGCTGATGATATCCTGACCTAAGATCGATCTTCGAGAAATAGCTCGAACCTTGCAATTGATCAAACAGGTCATCAATCCTCAGCAACGGATATCTATTCTTTATATTTGCCTCGTTCAGCTCTCTGTAATCGATGCACATTCTCATACTTCCATCTTTCTTCTTTACAAATAACACCGGAGCTCCCCAGGGCGATGAACTAGGTCTAATGAAACCTTTGTCCAATAACTCCTGAAGTTGCATCATCAGCTCCTTCATCTCCGTCGGTGCTAACCGATAAGGTGCTTTTGCTATTGGCGTGGTTCCTGGTAACAAGTCTATTCTGAACTCCACTTGTCTATCAGGTGGTAATCCAGGAAGATCCTCGGGGAACACTTCCGGAAAATCACACACCACTGGAATGCTCTGCATCACCTTCTTTTCCTTCTTAGCATCAATCACAAATGCTAAATATGATGTACATCCCTTGGTCAAACACTTTCTGGCTTTCATTAGAGAAATGATCCCAGAATTCACTATGCGTTTGTCCCCATACACCATAAACGAACCTTTTTCAGGCGGGTTTACTTTAACTATCTTCTTCTTGCACAAAATTTCGGCATCATTGGCGCTAAGCCAATCCATTCCCAAGACGATGTCGAAACCATTAAGTTCGATAGGCAATAATTCCTCGAGAAACTTATTCCCATTAAGGTCGATCAAGACGTTTTTCATACGATGGCTAACAGGTACAAACTTGCCACTAGCTACTTCGACTAATAAAGCATCATCTAGTCTATCAACAGGCAAAACTAGCTTTCTACCAAACTCATGCGAAATAAAGGAGTAGTTGGCTCCAGAATCAAACAATATATGAGCAGGTAATTCGTTTACGAGAAAGGTACCTGAAGCGACATCAGCTTCATCTTTAGCAGCCTCAAGTGTCATCTGGAAGGCTCTTGCCTTCGGCTTTGGTGGAATGTTGGGCCTAGCTGCCTCCTTCTTCTTCGGACAGTCTTTCAAAATGTGCCCCTCTTCATTACACCCAAAACACATCCTTTTGTTGTTCGGACATTCATTGGCAAAATGTCCAACCTTTCCACACTTGTAGCAGGTCACATCCTCGCTACATTTCCCAAAGTGCTTTTTCCTACACTTATCACACCACTTCGCTTCGCCTCCTTTTCCTCCAAACTTTTTCGAATCAGATTTCGAAAATTTGCTCTTCTTACTGGAACCAGATGTTCCTTCAAACTTCCTTTTCTCACCAACTTCAACCTTGACGGTGGTTCTCCCCTTGATCATGTTCTCCACAGACTTGGCAGCCCAGATAGCTGCCTCTAGAGTAAGTGCCTGACGTACTGGCACCTCGTACTCCCATGGAAGTCCCTTCGCATACCGATCCACCTTTGTCAGCTCGTCTGGAACGATACGCAAGGCAAACTCCATCTTATCGGTGAAGTTATTGGTGTACTCATCCACTGACATGCTACCCTTCGTCAATGTCAAAAACTTATTCTCCAACTCCAACAGATTTTGAGCCGAGCAGAACTTGCGCTTAAACTGCACCATGAACTCTGCCCATGACAATTGCAGTGGCTCGTTAGGGCTCAAAGTCTTCCCTAGAGTGTTCCACCAACGAACAGCTCCACCTCGGAATTGACGCACGGCATAGATAGTTTGCAACTTACCTCTGCAGCCACACGTCATAAAGGCTAACTCCATTTCGGAGATCCAATCCATAACCCCAATCGGATCCTCCTTTCCATTGAAGGTCGATGGTTTGCAAGTCAAAAAGTCCTTGTACTTGCATCCCATTCTATCATTCCTTCCATCATGGTTATCTTGCCTAACTATCGGTGGGTTGGCTTGACCAATAGACCCACTGAAGTTTCCACCTTCCGAATGCCCTTCATTCAGTTCAGGCTCTTCCACACGAATCGACAGTTCTTCACGATTTTGTTGAAGCAACCGTCTAGTTTCATCCATTTGACGATCCAACATCGTCTGAATCATCAATTGCACACCAGCCATGGTTATTGGCTCAGGTGCTGCTGCTACGACAGGTATCGGCTCAATCACTGGTGGTTGATTCCTGTTTTCGTCAGCATTTCCAACTCCACTTCTTGTTCTCACCATTTTGATCTACACCGAATAAGGTGAAATTAGATCCTCAATCATGATAGATATTCAAATCGTCCTTATCACTCCGAAACGTTTACATGCTAGTTCTAATATCGTAGACGTACGCTTAGAATCCTACACACATAAGGTTTCTAGATCCGGTCGGCAACAGACCATAGATCCGAACAAATAATATCATATATGGCAACATATAACATTTAGCACATAAAGCATTTTAGGCAACTTTCCTAAAATAAACTAGTGCTCGTGTCTAAAACATAACAGACACGCATCTCAAAACTTCACTTAGCATTCTAAGTTTAAGTCTAGAAATCCTACAAATTCCTAGTTCGCTTAAACTAATGCTCTGATACCAACTGTGACATCCCCAAAATCTCGGCCAGAAAAGACCGATTTTCATTTATGCTTTTAAATATTTTCAGAGTAAATCCTTTTGATTTGAAAGAGTTGCGGAATTTGTTCCCAAAAACAAAACATGATAAAACATTGTTTACCGAAGCATTTCATAAAAGAAATGTATTTTCATTATAATCAAAACTCGGGGTGTCATGTTCCGATACAGACCAATAAGCATAAACGAATACATTACAAGTCATATAACAAATATCAACATATGCAGACTTGTAAACAAAACAACTTGATGGTTCATCCATCTCATGCCCTTCCGCCACTACCTGTAATACAATTTAAAACTGAGTGGGTCAGGCTTGGGAGCCTGGTGAGCATATAGGGTTTTCAACCCACAATAAATATCATATTTAATTTTCACCAACCAACAATAACCCAATTACCCATTCCCGTTATTCTCACTTTAATGTCCCTAAAACAACTAACATAAGGGACCTAGTCTAAGAATATTTCATCGGGGCGACAACACATGCTTCGGGGATACCTCAGCAATATAAGTCAAATAAGGCAACCATGAGGGGGATGGAGTACAGCGAATGAACACCCAAGTTCATTAACACCTACAGGTGGCGAACCTGCTAATGTTTCCACAAGACTGTCTAGAATAGCCAGTGGTCGTCATCTAAACTCCGCTAGATGACTCAATCAAACAACAACGAGGTCTCTCATCTGTTTATTACACACCAACTGTCTACCCATGTTCTACCCAACATATTAGTAGATAAAAATATACATTTGTATACATAGTTTAAAGAAAACCTGTATAGCATGCTTTAATCAACACATATATCACATAACAGATGAGGCACACACACACATAACACATATCTCATAAAGAAATAAGCAGATCTATAAGATAGAAGAGAGTGAATACTCATTCACACATAACACGACCAAATATATACACATAGCACGTATTTTTATATAAAATACTTAGTATTATTGTATTAGAAGGAAAATAACTACACACTCACTTGATCAGAAGATGATCGGACAACACTACGGCTTATAGAAGTAGTATTCCACAGCAGATCTGGAAGATCTCCTCGAAAATCGAACTTCTCGCGGGCAGAGCTTCGACTCGGGAACTGCACTTTTCGGGATCTTCGGGATCTCGGGACTTGCCTCGGGGCTAGAGTATGATACCGGGACTTCGGGATAGCTTCGGCACGAAAAACGATGCAAAAGACTAGAGAGAAGAGAAGAAAATGAACAACAAAGAAGGCTGTCTTCGGATCCTTTATATAGAGGCTGGAACCTCGGAGTACGCGGGGCGTACAGGCGTACGCAGCGCGTACGCGTCCGAAATCGTCATTGCATGCGTCATCCGAAGTGTTGACACTATCGGAGTTACGCGATAGCGTAACCTCGTACGCAGGGCGTACTCCGGATTACACCGGTGACTCGGCTTCGGATAATACCTCCGATTTGAATTAAATAAAAATATAAAATGATTAATAAACTTCGGAAATTCATAACTTCTTCATACGAACTCCGTTTTTGACGTTCTTTATATCCACGCGAAGGTGAGACTACGCTCTACGACTTTCGTTTAGACTCCGTCGGCTAATTTTGACTTTATTTTTTATTAATTATTTTTAATAGGTCGGGACAGAAACTTTCGTTATAAATTCATAACTTCTTCGTTTGACGTCCGTTCTCGCCTAACTTTTTCTCGTTTCGATACCAACAATGAGATCTTCGATTCTCATTTAGATTGCTTCGGCTAAAAACCGCTCGATCTTAAATCGAGTATTTCAGGCTGTATACCGCTAAGCCGGAACTTCGATAAATAATAACTTCCTCATACGAAGTCAGATTTGGGCGTTCTATATATATTCGGAAACCTCGTTTCAATTACTACAACATTAACCAAAGATATTAAGTTTATTTTACACTTAAATTTTGACGCTTATTTTTATTCTTAATTAATCAAACCACATAATTAAGCAATTAAGCACAAAACACATAATACTCAAATAATACATTATTATTATTTCAAAACGGGTTACAAAGGTTAACCTAGACTATTACATTGCTAAAAGTGGCAAGCCCGGAAACACAGGCGTTACAGGTATAATCTTACTTGGGAGACTATTCTTGAAGACGGCTAGAACAAAGATTGATGTGTATGCGGGAAGCTTAACAATGGAATTTGATGGTGAAACAATAAGTTTTAACATTTATGATGCTATAAGGTATCCTAGTGATGTTTCATCTTTGTGCTTTATAGATGTTTTCGGACCATTAACTCAAGAATTGTTCGATTTGTGTGATGATGACATGTTAGAGATGGTTTTGAGCATGGGGTTTGATTGTGCAAAATTAGCCAAGAAGTTGAAGCTCTACTCGCTAGACCCCGAAATTGAAAGATTAGTCAACAATTTGGAGATCAAGAAGACCACCCAATTTAGTGTGAAGCAAATTGAATTACCTCAAACTCACACGAGATTGCCACCCTCCCTTTTCCAACCGCCAGAATTAGAATTAAAGGTCCTTCCTCAACATTTGAAGTATGCGTACTTGGGAGACAACGAGACTCTTCCGGTCATCATTTCAACTCACCTAACCAAGTGTGAAGAAGAACAACTCCTCAAGGTGTTGAGGGAACATAAAGAAGCAATGGGTTGGACAATTGTGAATATCAAGGGTTTGAGTCCCTCCACTTGTATGCACAAAATCTTAATGGAGGATGAATGTAAGCCGAGTAGAGATGCGCAAAGAAGGTTGAATCCGCCAATAATGGAAGTGGTCAAGAAAGAGATTTTGAAGCTCCTAGATGCGAGAATGATCTATCCAATCTCGGATAGCAAATGGGTGAGCCCCGGTTCAAGTCATGCCAAAGAAGACGGGAATCACGGTGGTCGAGAACAACAAAGGTATGATGGTCCCCACCCATGTGCAAAACAGGTGGAGAGTATGTATTGACTACCGCAAACTCAATGCAAGCACACGAAAAGATCATTTTCCACTACCTTTCATTGATCAAATGTTAGAAAGGTTGGACGGGAAATCCCACTATTGTTGTCTCGACGGGTATTCCGGTTTTCACCAAATCCCAGTGGCACCGGAAGACCAAGAAAAGACAACTTTTACATGACCATTTGGCACTTTCGCATACCGTAGAATGCCATTCGGATTGTGTAATGCCCCTGCCACTTTCCAACATTGCAGGGTTAGTATCTTTTCAAAATATGTCGAGAACATAATTGAAGTTTTTATGGACGATTTCACGGTATATGGCAACTCCTTTCAAGAGTGTTTGACCAATCTCACCAAAATTTTAAAAAGATGCATTGAAACAAATTTGGTTTTAAATTTTGAGAAATGTCATTTCATGGTGATTCAATGTCTCATTTTGGGTCACATTGTGTCAAAGAAAGGAATTGAGGTAGATAAGGCAAAAATCGATGTTATTCAAAGCTTATCTTACCCGACTTGTGTTAGCGAAGTTCGTTCTTTTTTGGGCCATGCAGGTTTCTACCGACGATTCATCAAGGACTTTTCGAAGATAACATGAACAATGTGCCAACTCTTGCAAAAGGATGTTGATTTCGAGTTCAACGAGGCGTGCAAAGAAGCTTTCGACAAGCTCAAAGAGTTGCTCACATCTGCACCCATCATGCAAGCACCAAATTGGGATCTCCCATTTGAGGTTATGTGTGATACAAGCAACTATGCAATAGGCGCCGTTTTGGGTCAAAAGATTGGGAGGGCCTCCCATGTGATCTACTATGCATCAAGGACACTAGACAATGCTCAAAGCAACTACTCTACTACGGAGAAGGAGCTATTGGTCATAGTGTTCGCCTTGGAGAAATTTAAACAATACCTACTTGGTACCAAGGTCATAATGTATTCGGATCACATAGCATTTAAGTACTTAATGACGAAGAAAGATGCAAAGCCTAGACTCATCTGGTGGATTTTATTGTTACAAGAATTTGATTTGGAAATCCGGGACAAGAGTGGATGCGAGAACCTTGTTGCCGATCATTTAAGTCGGATCACTTCAAATGAAACTCCTTTCCCATCGGGACGAGTTTCCGGATGAGCATCTCTGTTCCCTCACTCAATCTACTCCTTGGTATGCCGATATCGTTAACTTTTTGGTCACGAAGAGGTATCCCGACACATTCACACGTGCTCAAAAAGACAAGCTGAAAAGTGATGCAAAATACTATGTGTGGGATGAACCTTATTTGTGGAAACATTGTCCTGATCAAATCATTAGGCGATGTGTGCCCCAACAAGAGCACCAATCCATTTTGCAATTCTGTCATGAATTTGCTTGTGGGGGACACTTCAGACCTACCCGGACTTTGAGAAAGGTCCTTGAGTGTGGATTATTTTGGCCAATCATGTCACGCGATTGTTACTTGTTTTGCAAAAGTTGTGAGCGGTGCCAAAGGACGGGAAACATTTTGCAAAAGAACCAAATGCCCCAAAATCCAATCCTCGTTTGTGAAATTTTTGACGTATGGGGGATTGATTTCATGGGCCCATTTCCCGTCTCATTTGGCAACATTTATATTTTGCTCGCGGTTGACTATGTTTTTAAATGGGTTGAGGCCAAAGTCACAAGATCAGACGATGCCAAAACGGTTATTGAGTTTTTAAAGTCTAATGTTTTTGTGAGATTTGGTGTGCCTAGGGATTTGATTAGTGATTGAGGGACGCATTTTTGTAACAAGATGATGGAGGCCTTGCAAAAAAAGTACAACGTGACCCATCGTGTCTCTACCTCCTACCACCCTCAAACGAATGGTCAAGCGGAGGTTTTGAATCATGAAGTGAAGTCTATTCTAGAGAAAACAGTGAATCCGACAAGGAAAGATTGGATTTTGAGGCTTGACGATGCCTTATGGGCCTATCGGACCGCTTATAAGACCCTGATAGGAATGTCGCCCTTCAGGTTGGTTTTTGGTAAACCAAGTCATCTTCCCGTCGAATTAGAGCACCGTGCATTTTGGGCCGTCAAGCAATGCAACTTCAACATTGACGAGGCGGGAAGGCATAGGAAGCTTCAACTTCAAGAGCTAGAAGAATTGAGAAACGATTCCTATAAAAACACAAGAATTTACAAGGAAGGGACAAAGCTTTTCCATGACAAGTCCATTATCCGCAAACATTTCGAGCCGAGACATAGGGTATTGCTTTATCATTCATGATTGAAATTATTTCTTGGAAAGTTGAGGTCAAGATGGATAGGTCCGTTTGTTGTGCTAAAAGTCTTTGAACATTGAGCGGTTGAAATTCAAAGTGAAGAAACGGGGCAAATCTTTAAAGTCAATGGGCATCGATTGAAACCTTTCTATGAAGGTTTTAATGCAAATGTGTTAGACGTCATCCAATTGGATGCCCCAGTGTACTGAAATCAAGAGGGAAGCACGTCTCGCCAAAGACGTTAAAGAGGGGCATTTTTGGAAAACTAAACGTTTTTGTCTTTTCTAGTTCCGAATAAATGTCGTAGATGGTTCATTTTTGCATTTAACATCTCTTCTTTTTCCTTTTGAGGTAAAAGAATGTTGGAAATGAAGACTCGGTGTTCGTATTGGTCAAAGAGCTAAAATTGAGAAAATTGGCAAAAGAATTCACGTGGACCGCTTGTACTCAAAGTCCCGTCCGCGTGTTTATTAACACGGACCGCGTATTATCCCTCAAGTGCCCGCGTCCATTATCAGCAAACAGAAGCGTTTCAGGGCAACTCACGCAGATCGCATGTACTCAAGGTCCCGTCCGTGTGTTTATTAACACGGACCACGTGCCATCCTTCAAAGTGTCCGCGTCCAACGAAAGCAAACAGAACAAGTTCAGTACAACTCACGCGGACCGCGTGTACTCCAAGTCCCGTCTGCGTTTTTATTAAAACGGAGAACGTGTTATCTCCTAAGCTGTCCGCGTCCAATATCGTAGAACAGTAGGGCATCAGGTGAATTCACGCGGACCGCGTGTACTCGCGTTCGCGTCCGCGTGAGCTGTTGACCAACGTTGACTCTTTTTGACCAGTGTTGACCGCGATTTTTAGCCAATAAACTCAACAGCGGGCCCTTTTCCCTCCCTTATTCTTCTCCATTCTTCTCCCTTAACCTCCATTAGAGCACTCCTTTTCCTCCACTAAAACTCAGTTTCCCGTTAAACCACCGGTCGGAATTTCGCGAGACCACCACCATTCTTCTCCAAATTCAGAGCTCTACAAACCCCACTAAAACAATGGTCCGATCTGTTGTTGTATCTCGGGGCGCCACCACCACCCCATCGCCACTTTCCGGCCGATTTCTGGCTAACTCCGACCACCTCTCGCGATTCCGACACCACCACTGTACTCCTCTTGGACAAGGCTACAAAACCCACCAAAAATATTTCCCAAAGTTCGTCGGAAAATTTTGCCGGAATTTCAAGCCATTGCCGGATTCGTCGGGTTTTCGCGGTAAATTGCTTCTCCCGGGATATTGAACAAAGCTTAAAGCTTGGGGTGGAGAGTTGCAAGATTTTCAAATCCTGAATTTTCGTGCGCAAATTTTGAACTTTCAACAAAAACGGGTACTTTCTTTCCTTTGTTTTAATTGATCAAGATGCATGTCCGTTCATATGCTATTGCATCAAATGAATTTAGGAATTATTTCTTGCTTTGATTGTTGAATTGCTTTAGAAGTCCATAGGGAGTTAGTTGGTGATTTGGATTGACATATTGTTTGTTGAAATTGTGGTTTGTGTAGTGGTTATTTTTCGTGCAGGAAGTCCATGTCCACATCTAGGAAGCGCTCAGCTGCTGCCCAAGGCAAGGCCCCGGCTAGAAATCAAAGCGATGTTCCCGATATCCCAAGATTTCGGGATGCCAATGCAGCCGAAAACTACACAAAGAGCTTGCCTAGAAAGGTTGCATCCACCAAGTTCGTGTACAAGCCCACGCTCATATCGTTAGGGGTTCTTGAAGGGGTCACCCAATTGTTCCGTAACATTGGGTGAGAAAACCTTCTCAACCTCATGGCGCACACTTACGAGCTCCCCACTAGAGAGTTTCTTGCTGATTGCGGGTACGATAGCCAAAAAAGAAAGAAAGCCGCATTCCAACTTCTAGGGGACCGAAGGTACATTGATTTTGCAACGATAAACGACATCTTGGGCTTGCCTTCTTCAAACACATCCACAATTTTCGACGTCCTACCTGCTGATTTCAATCATGAGACCTTTTTGACGTAAATCACAGAGGGTATCTTCTCGTGTGCCGGTCAGGATAAAGCAACCTCTATCATCCACCCATGCCTCTGCATTGCCCATCGCATCTTGGTGTGTACAGTTTTTGCCTGCAAAAAAGTCGGCCAGGTCACCAAAAATGAGCTCTTCTTCCTTTGGTGTATGACGAGGCGTGACAGGCCACCAATCCTGGACTTTGCTTCATTCTTTTTCCACAAATGCGCACACATGAGATCGAAGACGTCCGGTGATATTTACATTGGGGGATTTGTCACACTTTTGGCTTGCGGTCTTGACATCGAGCTCCCTGACGAATACCAGCCTGTTGACAACAAAAAACTTTTGGATGAGCGCGCCCTCATAAACATGCACCACATCCGTCGCAGGAGCAGGAGCAGCTTCACATGGTATTTTCCTCAAGGGGTCGGGTATCTCGTTCTTCCCAACCCTCGAGTCACCAATTTCATCTTCCACGATCGCACTCAGTGGAGACTCGCGAGGACCATCACTCAGTCAGTCAACGAGGATGTGCTCCAGGATCAAGATGATGATGAGATGCCTATGGTTGACGAGCCCGACGATGAGCCCACCCATGGTCCATAGCACGCCCAGCCACAAGCCCCTCCCAGGTACTACCCGCTCCCTGCCCCATTTTTCCGAGCGGTTCGAGGCGCTTTGTGTCTCAAACCAAATCATGTCCCAACAAATGCACCATATGTGGGGGTGGCACCAATCCCAAAACCATTTTGAGAACGTCCCACTTCTGCCTCCCTATCCATACCCTCCACCCACCCATCCTTATCCCCCCCACCTTACCCTTACCCCTACCCCCAATACCCGTATCCTCCTCCCGATCCCCCCGTTTAGGTACTTTCGCCTCGCCCCAAGCATTGAGGACAATGCTTATTTCTAAGCTTGGGGTGGGGTATTCCTTTTTCTTTTTAATTTATCATGCATTTTAATTAGGTTGCATAGCTTTTTAGTATAAATTACATTCATCATAAAAAAAGTGATTTTATTTTCTTATTTTTCATCTTTTATTTTTGCATGACATTTAGCTTTAGGGCATTAGCATTCATGCATTTTTGTATCTGTTTATTCTCACCCCTCTTGGATGCCATGGAACAGGTTCACAGTTATTGTATCATTATTGGTCCAAGATCTTGTTGCTATCTCACCCATCGAACCGGGACCACTAGCTGCAGTTTGGGATTTCATACTTGGGATCAGATGTTGGTAGCTTAAAGGGGTAAGTGATCATGGCCATGTAGTTTTCATGAAGAATTATGCATACAATACTAACGACTGTAGTATATACTATAGCAATGGATGTCTTAGCCTTGCGGTCACTACCGCCGAGAGGATCACACTTGATCATGTTAGAACCGTTAGGATGAAGCACTGGTGCTTGTCCCCGAGTAGAATCCATATCTGGCCTCTTTACATCACCATATCTTTTTGCGATTTCCTTAGGATTTTAGAGAGTCTTTTAGTCCACATTTGGACATTTTCATCATTTTTGAAAAAATCACAAGTTTAAAAAGGAGCTTACATTACATCTTTATGCTCCACACATGGTAATTTTCACACTTAGACCATTCAGATTATATTACTACCCTTTCGGTTCCACCTACACACCTGTGGGAACCAAATTTTGAGTCAAAGGGTTTTCTTGTTAAAAATTTCGATTGTTAATACATTACCTTCAAGTATGTGTAAAAAAATAATAAATAATAAATAAAAAAATAAAAATAAAAATAATAAAAAAAATAAAAAAATGTGGCATGCAAATTTTCAGCTGCAACTATCTTAGATAGGTGGCCGATTCAATTATTGAACAAATTTTCCAACATTTCGGTCACCCGACGTTTGATATTCATTTGCATAGGCCTGTTTTATTGTATATAGATCGAGTTGTTTTTTGCAAATTGGTGATGTTAGGGAGACTGTCGAGTTGGATACTGCGGGAAGTTTGGGCCAACACTAAGTGACCCGATTCCTACAATGGTGCCCGAGCGATTAAACCTAGTTACACATGAGAGAAACCGGCAGACGTGAGATCAGAGTGTGCACTTAAAGAAGAGCTCCACCCGAGCCCATCCAGTTGCTTTCTCCCTACTACAAATGTTATTCATTGTATGCATGTTCCATTGAGGCTGCGACTGACCATCCCTCCTTACTAGGGATGAGATTTAGAACCGGAAAACTGGACCGGAACCGGAATCGGACCGGAACCGGAACCGTTAGAACTGGAATGTGTAGAACCGGGTCCGGTTACGAGTTTAAAAATTGGCTTTATCCGGGTTTTGGGTAATCCGGGTTTGGGTCCATCGGGTCCGGGTAAACCGGGTCTAAAAACCGGAACCAGTTTTTGGAACCGGAACCACTTTTAGGGCCGGAACCGGTTTTTGTGAAACGTTTAAAAGATGCATATCTTATTCGTTTCAACTCCAATTGACATACGATTTTTTCCAACATATAGTTTAGAGTTTGTACATGAGTTTAGACTATAAATTTGTCATTTTTAGTTTTATATTCATTGACTTACAGTCCTCCAAAGTCGAGATATCAAAGCTGGAAGTTTTTAGTTTTTCAGTTTTTTTGTATTCGGTGAAAGTTTTAAAGCATACATATCTGATTCGTTTGAAGTCGGATTGACATGTGGTTTTTTCCAACTTCTAGTTTATAGTTTGTACATGAGTTTAGACTATAATTTTGTCATTTTTGGTTTAATATTCAATGATTTACAGTCCTCCGAAGTCGGGATATCAAAACTGAAAATTTTCAATTTTTCAGCTATTTGTTTTTGTACTTTGTATTATGTGAAAATATTAACACAAGCATATCTCATTCGTTTAAAGTTGTATTGACATGCGGGTTTCTCCATAGTGTATTTTAGAGTTTGTACATGATTTTAGACTATAATTTTGTTAATTTTGGTTTCGTATTCAATGAGTTACAGTCCCCCAAAGTCGGAATATCAATATGAAAATTTTCAAAGTTCAACCCACTAAGTAGTAAGTAATTACCAAAAATTCCGGTTTTCTGGGTTTTTCGGTTCTAAACCCACTTTATCCGGTTCCAACCTACCCACTTTGATGTTTCCGGGTTTTCCGGTTCTAGACCCACTTTACCCGGAACCATACCCGGAACCGAACCGGAACCGGTTCCTATATACCGGTCCGGTTTCCGGTTCTATAAAATCCCGTTAGCCGGGTCCGGGTCCATCCGGTCCGGGTTTGGACCCACTTTCATCCCTACTCCTTACTCACCTAGAGGAGTTGTCCTGGCTGTGGTTTATGGTCCCATTGTCATCGGATGAAAAAGTTGTGAGATAGCAGCGAGATCAATTCTGGCCATGTTGACTAACGTTGAATAGGTTCCATGGCTATATCAATTCTTTTTATTTTTAGGGTAGTTCGTCCCAAGTTCATTTTAGTCTTGTCTTACTTGAGGACAAGTAAGGTTCAAGCTTGGGGTGATTTGATAGCTTCATTTTATTACTTCTTTCCGCATTTTATTTTTAGTCAAAACCATCCCATTTTAGTTAATCATCATGCATATTTTCTCTTTTTGTTATTTTTGCCCTTTACCGGGTACTTTCCAGTCTTTTGAGCTTATTTGCAGGATTTACTTGTTATTGGTGGCTTAGAAGGGTGCGAGACCTATAGAGCTTGCAGTTTGCTTGTAGATTTGGAGTGGTGCGATTGGGCTTGGTGCTTGCATAAGAAATCAATTTGGACCTAATTTGTGAGCAAGGATGATGATGAGACGACGGGAATCGAGCTACAAGAAAATTTAAGGAGTATTGGGTCAATCATTAGAAGGCTTTGGAATGCCACAAATGGGCCCTAAAGAGTTATGATTGTGGGCTGAAGTTGAAGAATTGAAGATTGGGCTAGAGTGCATGATTAATGGCCCAAGTCTCACATTCAGGGTGACCCACGCGGTCCGCGTGGACTCTTACGCGGTTCGCGTGAATTGTTCTGAGCTGATTCCAAGTTTGACTTGTTGACTCTAATCGTGGAAGTTTGGTGGGTGACTTTTGGCACTTTTTTGAATCCGGAAATCAGCCCCCTTTTGCTAGAGATTGGAGCCGTTATTGAGGGGGATGACTTGAAGAACAAACACCATATTCTCTCTCAAAAGCCTTGGAAGATTTGAATAATTTTTGGAATAATAGTGTAATTTCCTTTCATCTTGCATCTAAGACAATGTTTGGTACCACTAAACTATATTGTTTTTATTTTACTTTGGCCATGCTTGGCTAAGCTTTCATTTGGTTGATTAGGGTTTAACCAATGGATGATTATTTGCTTTGAAGACTTATCATTACATTGTGTTTGAAGTTTATGGGAATATTTTCTAGTTAAACATCTTGTTGTGTATATTTATCTTTGATCATGAGCTTGGATGAATGAATGCTTGTATTTGTTGACTAATTTCTTGGTTAAGTAATGGACCTTCAAATTAGTAAGCAACAAATGGTTTATATGTTTATTTTCATTTCATTTAGACCATGGAAATATTTCCTCCATAATGATAATGTAAGCATTTGATTATCTTTTGGACTTGGTAACTCTTACAACTTAAAGCTAATTGATTTTCACAAGATTTTATGCTTCATTGATTTTGTGACTTTAATTAAGGAAATGTGTTAAGAGCTCCTCTAACCATTTTAATTTCTAAGAAGAGTTGAGGCAATTTGTGCTTGTGAATTGCTATAGCCAAGTTAAACCAATTCACAAGTGTTATTCCATTAAGTCTAATGATAAGTCAATCATATCATCCATGAGGTGTACCCCAAAATCAACCAATTCCACTTCTTTGAATTTGATCAAATCTTATACTTGTTTACTTGTAATATTTTCATTCTAGCTAGTTTTAATTTTTGTCAGACAATCGAAAGAATTACCCCCCCCCCCCTTTTTTTACTTTTAACTTTATTTTGCAAGTATTTTACTAAGAGATTTACATAGAGATTTAAATTGAACCAACCTCCATGGATACGATCCATTTACCACTATACACTATTTTAGTGTAAAAGATTTAGGGTTATTAATTTTATTGGCCTCGACAACCACCAATTTCACACTTGGATCCATATGAGTACTCACATGAGAACAGTCGGTAAAATTAAACCGCTTGAGAATTTTCTCAATATAATGACTTTGAGTCATTACCAAACCTTTATTCATCCTTTTAATTCTTACTCCAAGAAATACATCAGCCTCTCCTAAATCTTTCATGGAGAACTTAGATGATAACAATTTTTTTGTTAAATGATATCCATAATTATAATTATCTTTTTGTAGAAACTAATTAAATTCGTCATTAATGTCGGCAATAACATTTTTCAAAATGAATTCGCATCTAGATTTTCATGTATGTGTTCGTGTTTTGTTTATGGACTCACTCACTTAAAATACAACATAGTTGCATGGAATTGAAAAATGAGAGAGTATTCTACTAGAATAGACTTTCATTATGTTAGAATATACTCTCATTCTTTTGGATTAAACTCTCATTCTGCTAGAATACACTATCGTTCTCCATGTTTCAGACAACTTTTTTGTATTTTGAGTGAGTGGATAATGAAAAAAAATACAAATACATACATGAAAACTTAGATGTGAATTCATTTTGAAAAAAATATTATTGTTGATATTAATGACAAATTTAATTAGTTTTTATAAAAAAACAATTATAACTATAGATATTATTTAATATCCATATAATTATGGAAATCATTTAATATATGTTTTTATTGAAAATTTAAATTGCTTCCTACTTTTTATGCATATAAATGCTCCTACCCAATAAAATTAGGGTAAATGACACAAAAAACACTCTTTTTACACAGAAATTCGATTTTGACACCGTATTTTTTTGTGTCAATTTTGACACCGTGTTTTCCAATTTGTTACAATTATGACAAATATCATCATTCCATATTTTTTTTAACTAACTCACTAAGGCTATGTTAAGAATATATCAAATAAAATTAAATTGAATGGTGATTTGTTATAATTTTAGTGTGTAAGAATAATTGTTGGAATAAAAGGTAGGAGGTAATTTAATTTCTCATTTTTATTTTATTAAATAATAATCAAGTGATAACTATTTGTTGTACATGAGAGTGAGAATGACTTTGGAGAGTCCGATTAGAATAATCAACTATTTTAGTGATTCTATGGTGAATTAAAATCTTCTATAAATAAAATGATTTATTTATGGATAACATTTTATTTAGTTTTTTTATCATAATCGTTAATTATTCCAATATGACACTCCATAATCATTCTCGCTCTTTCACCTAACAATAAGTTGTCGTTTAAACTTTTAAGAAAGATAAGACACCCATCTTCGTATTTATAACCAAAATTAATTTTTTTTTGTTTTTGTTTTTGTATGTCTAACACTCAGGTGTAGAGATGGAAACGAGGGCTCATTCCCCAATCGAATATTAAGGTGAGTGTGAGTCGATATTAGTTTTGAACTAGTTTTTTTTTTTTTTTTTTTTTTTTTTTTTTTTTTTTTAAATCAGTTTTTTTAACAATTGGTTTTGTCTAGACTAGTTTTGCTTACAATCGATTACATTTTTTTTTTTTCTGTTTTTTTAAAGTGAAATCGCGTTAAAAACCCGGTTCTATTCGGTTATAGTATAAAAATCGATAAAAACTAGTTTAGGTATTTATTAAAACCTCTTACTAACCGACGATTCAGTTTTAACCCAACCGGTTCTAAAAACTAGTTTGGTTTTTCCTTCGATTAAAAAAATCGATTTGAAATGTGCACCTCTATCCAAGTTTGTTTTCACAATTTTGAGTCTGATTTCAAATGTTGCCCAAAAAGCTATTTTCACAGTGTTTGGTGTTATGTTTATTTTAATAGTATACGACAATTTTACAAGAACGTTGCTATTTTTTACCTTAAAACTCATTTTGCTTCAAGTATTTATCAATATTTTACAATGAGTCCTATTTATTTGGCACTGTATGTATGAATTATCTAAGACATTAGCTTCTTTTTTTGGTAAGCTTCAAAATAAAATCACATCACTTCGATACTGTATGGATGGAGGATCCATACATTAGCTTCATGCTGGAAGTCACAAAGGTAAAAAAAAATAGCTAATGTATTAGATCCTCTATACATACAGTGCCAAATAAACTTATTACTCATTGTAAAACACTGATAAATACTTGAGATAAAATAGACTTAGGGGTTTAAAAAATAGCAACTTACTTGAAAAACTGTCCCAATACTATATTAAAATAAACATATCATCAGAACTTATAAAAATAACTTTGGGACCTCATTTGAAAACATCCATAATCTTGTAAAAACAATCTTAAAACAATAGGTAAATAGATATTTCATTCTAGTATTTCTTATTAAGTTAATGTTGATACCTTGAAGAACTTATTTCACGAGACTCATATAATAATAATAATAATAATAATAATAATAATAAATGTGGCATATGGTTTTAGAATCGGTTATCCTTTTAGGTGTTCAATGCTTAAGGTGCATGTGAGTTAGGTGAATATTTTTTTTTAATCGACAAATCTAATTTACTCCTAAGCTAACACCTAATTTCACATATATCCACGACGGGACTTGAACCCTAAACCTCAAAGACAGATGACATTATCTGATATCGTTGGGTTAGAAATCTTTTTGGTAGTTAGGTGGGTATATGGTTGGCGTTGATAACTAACTACATTAATAAGATAACAATGAATAAGTTAAAATTGAAAAAAAAAATAAGTCTAAAATGGAAAGAAAAATGCAAAATATCATGTTTTTCTATTGAGACAAAAAAATCAATTTACCTATTCGCAACTTGTTGGAGTATGCAAATAACAATTAAGACCATTTGGAATGGTCATCAAGAGAGGTATTGGTGGTCTACATGGCCAATAACCACGAATGTCAACATCATTTGCAAGTGTCAGTGGTAGAATATTTGTGTGGTTGTTTGTGGTGGGAAGAAAGAGCATCACACTCAATCATCTTCTTTATGTTTCTATTTCTCTCTATCTCTTTCTATATATATATATATATATATATATATATATATATATATATATATATATATATATAATTTTAATAATAAAAAATTAAGAGGAATATAATAGTAGATATCCCAATCTTTTAGTGGTTGAATGTGATAATGAGTTGACACTCACTATTATATATATATATATATATATATATATATATATATATATATATATATATATATATATATATATATATATATATATATATATATTAAACTTATCCTCCCTTAGCTACAGTAAACTCCCTGCTTTTTTGTTTATTTTGGGCCTTCTACTTTCCCTATTTTTTACTGTTCGTCGGTTATATCTTTCGTCCTTCCAGAACTCTCTCTATTCCTCCGGTATAATCTACTATCCATAGAAACCCACCGCCTCATACCACCTCCTTTCTACGGTATTGTCTACGCTTAAGAAATCTTGGGGCTTCACACCTTTCTCATTCAGTCGGCAACATACGTGTTCCTCTATCCTCATCTCTTCTCTTCACCGCCTCCCCATCCATTTATTCCTTCATCTTTGGTGTCCGTCAAAGGTTTAGACCCTCCGCCCCTTTATGTCACCGTCTCAGAAAAGCAATCCCATTTCTTCACTTCAGCCTCGATTTGCACTGACAGACCAGTTGATCTCGAACCCTTGAAATTCTTCCACCGTCGATCCATACTCATACTCCCTCCCCCTTTACCCACCCACCTCTGACACCTTTTCAGCCCTAAATCAGTTGAACGAATATCCTCAGAATTCCCGTTTGGAGGTGAACGGAGACCACAAACGCACCACCGTCGGTCGCCCTTCGCTTCTCAACTGCTTCGAATTCTCCATTTCTGCTTCTTCATACTTCCTTCACCAGCTTCATTTATACGTCTCTCCGTTTTTTGGTTTTGATTGGGGTATGTTTGTTGTAGTTTGTTGTTGCTTTTGAAATACCTTCTTGCAGACTCCTCTCCCTGTTTGTTATATATACGATTTTCAATTGAGGTTTGCCTACTGCAAATTATGTGTTAATTTTCCTTTTGATGTGATGCATCCTAATCAGCGTAAACGGTCTTCTACATCCTCCTCATCGGGGGCTTCTACTCCAATAGATAGAATTAACCAATTTAGTTTATAAATGGTGTTGGTGATTTGTGATCATCAATGTTATTTAAGTGTAATGAGATTACTTTGTTTGACCAAAAATGATCTTGATAAATATTAAACAAGTAAGGAAGGTGTGGAGTACACACTTGTTTAAGTTTGATCAAGTTTCAAAGTACACTGTCATTTAGGGGTGAAGCCCCTGAACGAACGGGGGTCCAGGGGCAGCGCCCCTGGGAGCGGGGTCCAAGGGGCGGCAGCCCCTGCCGGGGTCCAAGGGGCAGAGCCCCTGACCGGTGTGACCATTGGTTTGACCCTTATCCATATATCCATTTTTATGACAGTTTTTATGGTTTTATGACAGTTTAAAACTATCATATGATAGTTTTCAGACAAAAATATTAAAGTTGGTTTTGGTCTCATTTTCTGGTACATACAAAAATATCATCAAACATTCTCTGTTCTTGTTTGAGGATTTGGGAGTACCATCCAAATACTTCGATTTGAAAGTGATAATCACAATTCTCAGAATTTCCAAGCCTTTCTACACCCAAATTTCTAACAAATGGTTCAACCTTGCTCAACTTCTGAATATGACACCTATCTGAGTTTTAATCAGGTAAAACTTTGTGCTTTTTTGTTTTATATATCAAGTTACAATTAAAAAATTATGTAGGCTTCAATTTTTTGTTAGACTTTAACCACCTACCCTTGTAGTTTACCAAACTGAGCATTTTCAAATTTCCCATTTCATTATTTTATACATGTCTGTTTATTGTGCTTTTATTATTACAGTGACACTAGTGCTATAGAAAGAAGACACAATGGTTTTATAATTTGGAATCCAATGATGTTTACAGGGCTTGCTGAGGTTAAATAACAATTTTTCGACAAATTTATATCATACTCGGTCATCACTCTTAATATAGCTCTACCTAATATTACCATCTGAACAGATAAAGGCTTGGAATGACGATTATCTAGACAGGATTCATAGGAAGATGATAAAACATGCTTATGACTTGATAGAGAAAAATGATCTGTGTGAAGAGTTTCCACAAGTATATAAAATGGGTAAAGAAAGGTATTTTAAAATTTATGGAGTTTTATAAACTACAATTTTTAACATTCTTTATTCGTGTTTATATCTTTTGGTGATTTTATTATATATTTGTTAGATTTCCTTGATGATGAAAACTTTCTTCATGCAACAGATACAGGCCTCTCTTAACAAAGGTACTCATAGTTTTCCTCTTTTTAATATCAATTCCATTTATCATCTTTCTTTTTTATTTAAATTTTAACTTCTGTTAACAACAAGTGTAGGGAGTCTTATCACCGTTTCTGACCTCTCTCCTCTATATTATCATCCTAGCAAACTTTGTGCCTCATTAAAGGCTTTAAATTTTAATAATTTCTTCCATTATTCTGACATCTATCATTCACCTTTTTTTATAGGCTAATATTCTTGAAATATTGGTGCTAGGATTAGAAGAATCACTTAAAAAGACTGGTGGATACTCTAGAAAATCAGAAAAAGAGCCACCTTCAACACTTATGTGGACATTATTTTATTTTGCTCAGGTTTGTTTCTACTATAAATGAGTTTGGACTTTTATAATTTTACTCTAAATCATCTGATTGTTTTCTCAAATTACACCAGTTGATTGTTGTTTTGACAATTTCTGAAGATGGTAATATTGATTGATTTGCTTCTGTATCGAACATTTTTAACAATATTGAATTGTCAAATTTTATTACCTTGTCTAATCAATTGCTTTTTTAAGGTGACATCAACAGACAATACGCTAATCTTCTCCAGTTGTACCCATCTAAGTTAAAATACATTTTCTGGAAGGATATATTGGGCAGTGCCTTGAAACATATGGGTTTGTATTCTAAAATCCCTAAAATACCCTTTAACGATTTTGTTATGTTTTTCGTTTGTTGTTTATGCCAATATATATTTGACATCAGAGATGGTAGCTTCTTTAAACCAAACTTTTTTTTTTTTAAAATTTACCAACCGAAAAAAAAAGTTTGATTAAATCTATAACTCAAAGGTTTTTTTATAGGTATACATATTGATTTTGACTTTGACTTTCGAAAACGATTGAGAAACACCAAACGCTTCATTCAAGTTAATGACTGCTTCTGATGGACCTCCGTTAGTATGACAACCCCGCAAATGTCTTATTTATTTATTTTTTTTTAATTTCTTTTTCCATTTATTATAACAAAAGGATTTTATATTTTTCAGATATGTTGCCATTATGATTTCATTTTTTTTCTGCTCAAAGGTCAATGCTACCTATAGACCCATGTGTTGTTGGGTCACAATATTCTGCATTCCTGCAACAGGTACCCCCATTGTTGAGTAAATTACCAATTTCTCCTTATGTTGTTCTATATTTCTGTTTTAGACCCATCTCTTTGCAATTGCAGTCCTGTTTTACTGGAAATGAATTGGAAATGAGAGACAAAGAATTTGTTATTCGGGACGGGAATCCCGGAAATATCCCAATGCAACGGGGTGTTGTCGCCCAACCTCACCACCACCACCAGCAACATGTTTACCTTTTTGAGGTAATTCTTTTACGCATATTTTTTAATCATTATATTGTGTTTACGGAGCAAAAAAAGAGTTTAGTTATGTCATATGTGATCTTAAATTCCATATGAAGTTAGGTCTAACGAAATGCAAAAAATTAGCAAATTTTTATCAACGTATTGTATTTTGAGAATCAAATTCAATTATAACAACGAAAACCGCTTTGTTTTTTATGGCATTATTTTTAGTTTGATGGATTTTTCGAAGTACTGTGTTGCATTAGGAAGAAATGAAAGTATAGCGTAATAGAAAAAATATTAACAAATATACAGTGCTATTTATTAGATTTAACAGTTTAGTTATTTTTAGTATGTAGGGAAAAAGGAGAGCAGTGTAGTCACCAAGAGATTTTACTTTTGAGCACTTTGTCTTTTTTTATTTTTCGTGTTTAGTGGTAAGTAAGAGGCATTACCAATTGGAATTCAATTCCGGTCAATTCCTAATTTTGATTACAGAAGGGTATGGAACCGAATTGCATGGGAATTCAAGAAATACTTGCATTTGGTAAATTTATTTTCTTATAAAGCAACTTATTACAGATTTACTGTAGGCTTTTCTAATTCACAGGATGCTTTTTTTTTTCGTAAATTGAAATGTGCTTTGGTCTCCCTTATTTGAAGATCTTATTTACAGATTTTTTTATTTTATTTTATTTTATTTTTACTATTTTCACTTCTTAATAAACTCTTTTCTTGGTTATAGATTTAACCAAATTTTTTTTTTTAATTTCTGTTACAAAATCAGCACTTAAGGGATCTCAAAGCTGCAAGAGCTTATCAAGATTTAGATAAAACTGCCAAGTACTTTTGTAACATCCCAATTTCAGGAGTGTAAATACAGGGTTCAAAGTGTAAGTATGAAAGGAGAACTCGGCGAGTCCATGGGTGGACTCGGCGAGTAGGGTCGCGACTTGGTCGCGTGTTAAGTGGACTACTCGGCGAGTCGGAGGCTGGACTCGGCGAGTAGGCGCTGAGTGGTGAAAACCCTAAACCCAGAGGATGAGCCCTATTTAAAGGTCTCCCCAACCTCTTTACCCCCTGTAGAAGTCCAGAAAGCCATGAGGCGCGCTTTTGAGGGATTAGAGTGCATTTGGAGCTTGGAGAAGTGATTGTGGAAGAAACCAGGGCCGGCCCATGGGCTTGGGCAAGTTGGGCGACCGCCCCGGGCCCCCAAATAGTAAAGGGCCCCATATTTCTACATGTTATTGGGTTATACTAGTGACAACCCAAATTTTTTAAGCCTTATGTACATGGCCCAATACTATCGGTTACGAAGCGCCGATCCAAATTGAAAAGGCAAGAGTAATCTCTTCAATCTCCGTCTTTGCTTGAATCGCTTCCATGAAAAACCCAAACGACACCATCATCCATCTCTCCCGATGCAACACCCTAATGTTTAGTTCACATTCTTCTATTTCTAGTTTAAGTTAATCAATTCTTCTCCTTTTTCTGATTCTCCGAATTCGCATCCCAATACTCAAAACTCTTTCTTTCTCTTCTAATTTCTGATTTCATTTTTCTGAAATAGTAGTAGCAGCAATCTAGATTAGTGGAAAATGAATTTCTTTTGATAGTTAAGAGTTGAGACTCGAGATTAACTGCAACACCAATTGGATTTCTTTCAATCTTTCAGAATCGGAAGTTTTTATCTGTGTAAGTCTGTAATTTCTGAATCTGTGGACTTGATTTCCTTTTTTTCATTAAAATATGTTGGATGTAGACTGCAGTGGACAGTGATTTTTTTTATTCACTTCTGATTCTACAACTGCCCAATCTATCTATGGACATTGATTCATTGAAATAGAAATAGAGTTTTCTGATTTCGTATTTTCATTTAGAATTTGCATAATCGATTTTGTTATGAATCATTGTTCATCATTAAAATATAATTTTCTGATTTCGATTTTGTATGAATCATTTCTTAATTTGATTTCTCTGTTTAACTGTTTTTTAAACTTCAGAATTCTCATTTCTTTTGGGCTGCTTAAGGATTATTAGTTTATTAATAGCTAGGAGGCAAGACTAAGACTCTAAGAGAGAAACTAAGCAGCAGGTTACAAGTACTCTCTTTTTCATTTTTTTTTGTTAATCTGTGTTTTGTGATTTTGAATAATTCGAAATTTCTTAATTTTAAAGACGATTTTGTTTTAACTTGATATCTTTATTTTCTAATCTTCAGATTTCTCACTTCTGCTTTGAGCTCAATTGAATGTGGATATAAACAACCAAAAGAGAGTTGAAGTCTGATGTGCATGTAGTCTCATCTAATTTTATTTTATTTATTTGTTTTTTATTTTGATTATTTGTGATTGATTATTGATATATCTTGATTTTTATAGGTTAAAAATGTCTCTAAGAAAATACAATTTAATGAAGATCAAAAAGGAACTATGAATAAGTTTGTAAAAAACTTAATTTTTTCTATTGTACAACATAATGTTATCTTTTGTTTTTCTTTTCTATGTATTTTCTAACGTTTTTATTAGGGTTGAGAGTATTTTCTAACATTTTTATTCTATTGTTTTAAATTAATAGTTGTTGGGTTGTTTGGTTTGTGGCTTTTCCTGAAGCCTTTTTTTCATAGGTGGGGAGTATCCGGCCTTTGATTGTATTTTTTTTTAATCAATAAAAAACAGCATTTGATTTTATTTTTTTAATCAATAAAAAACGGCGAAGGTGAGTCCCTCCCTTACACAACAAAAAATTCTAAGGGCCCCAAATTTTTATTTTGCCCTGGGCCCCAAATTATCTAGGACCGGCCCTGGAAGAAACCTTGAAGGAGAAGAGACTTGGGTCAAAGGGCTTTGCAAGGATTCAGATTAATCTTCTCTTGGAGCTTCCTTTTGAGGTATTATTTCATTGTTTGAGCTGCTATTATCTAGATTCATCATTTTGGAGGTGTTAGAGATCGTATCTTTTGATGTATTGGAATTTAGAGGTTAGATCTGAGGTTGCTACCTCAGATCTGGAATGGAGAAGGGTTAGGATGCATAAAAGTCCTTGTTTCTGAGTGATTGGTGGAGCTATCTTGTCCCAAGCCCAAACCCTAGAGTGAAAATGCCTAGATCTCCTTGGATTCACGTAAAGTTTGCCACTTTACGTGATGGATGGCCTTAGGAAGGGTAGATCTATGGGTTGGATCATCTGCATGGCTTGGAAAGCCTCGGTATGGATTCAGACCCGGTGGTACTCGGCGAGTCACATGGATAGACTCGGCGAGTTGCTTGAAGATAGGCTGGAACTCGGCGAGTTGGAAGAACAACTCGGCGAGTTGGATGAAGATGGCCTGGAACTCGACGAGTTGGAAGAACAACTCGGCGAGGAGGTTGAAGATAGCCTTAGACTCGACGAGTCTGTTCTTGGACTCGGCGAGTCTTGTCGAAGAGTCCCAATCTTTTCTGGTTGAGCCGAGAATCGGCGAGTCAAGGGATGACTCGGTGAGTTGTGTGCGAGTGGACTCAGAGTTGTTGGACTCGGCGAGTCTTGGGGTGACTCGGCGAGTTGGGTCGCGGATTGAAGGAAATGCTGGGCATAGGGACTCGGCGAGTCATCGGGTTGACTCGGCGAGTAGAGTCAGTCAGGGGTTGACTTTGACTTTGACCAAGGGTTGACTAGTTGCCTTCCAAGGGTATTTTGGTAATTATTGGTAATTATTGAGTTCAGTGCCTTGGTGTTGTTCAGTAGAGGAGTTCGTGTCGGAGTTTGGAGCAGCGGGATCTTATCTTTTCAGCCGACAGTTTCGAGGTGAGTTATCCTCACTATATCAGTAGGGTCTAAGGCACCAAGGTCGGCCCCTTATCGGATTGAGATCCGGGTATTTATTGTTACGTTACTGCTTTGATATGTTTGCATCCTGGTAGTTAGGATGGTATATGTTAGAGACCTGGTTGAGGTCGGTATCCTGTTATGTAGGGAGATGCTATGCTAGTGACCGGTTAGGTCGGTATCCTGGTTAGGATGATGATATGTTATGTGATCTGCTTGATCGGCTTGCTGACTGTGATTTGTTATATGCTTGTATGTTATGTGCACATGGTTGTTTGGACTGGAGTTGGGTTGAGGCGGGTCCTGCTTTGTGCTGTAGGCCAAGATACCCAGGGCGGACCGGTTGTCCCGAAGGCCCAGCGAGCGGTCCGGATAGGCTGTAGGCCCCAAGAGGGCGGACCAGACGTGCCGAGGCTCGGAGAGTGGACCAGGCCGACTGAAGGCCCGGTGCGGGCGGACCAGTCATATTGTAAACTCAGAGAGTGGACCGGGTGGATTGAAGGCCCGGTGCGGGCAGACCAATCACACTGTAGACTCGATGTATATGGCTAGACTCGGAGGGTGGACCAGGTGGACTGTTGGCCGGTGCGGCGGACCAGTCACACAGTAGACCCGAAATGCATGGTTGTTCTGTGATCGGATATGTTATGGCATGATTATGCGTGTATGGTATATGTGGTTGGTATTTTGGGGATATCTCACTAAGCTTTCGGGCTTACAGTTGTGGTTTAATGTTTTTCAGGTTCTTCAGGAGACCGTGGTAAGGCGAAGGCGTGATCGTACCGCTCCGCATGTTTATGTTGTGATGTGATTCTGGGAACACTCTAAATAAATTGTATTGAAAACCTTTTTGTAATAATTTAATGAAATCGGGTTGTTTTTGAAAAGTTTAAATTGGTTGGACTTTTTCGGTCGTTATAACTTTGCAGTCCTCACACTCCTGGGCCATGAACAATTATGCTTCTGGCTCTCAATCGTTGCAGCCAGTTTAGTCATCATAGCACGTCTAGCAATCAACCAGTCTGCCCGACTGCATAGAAGTTAATAACAAAGAATGAGGTCCACGAAATGCATTTTTATGCAGTCCAATTTTTTGAAGTTATATTGGTCATTTTCTTATATGTTTTCTCATTCTCCTTCATTTATAGATTCCATTGGGTTTGAAGCTACAAGGGAGACCTGATAAAGGTCAAGGAGGAGGAATTGGAGCAGTACCCACGAGAGGAAGCAGTTGGACTTGTGCTGCCTTAGACTAAATTTGGTTAAATTAATTTTGTACCCAACATATGTGTTTTAAAAAAAATATATATCTCAGTTTGCTTCTATTTTACTTCATTTTTTAAGCATCATACTTTCATAGTCAACCAATTATAGCATTCTACTTCTATGACAAACGACTTATAAACGATGACACCATCTTTAACGTAATGTATTCCATCGGTTTTCTTCGACATAAGTGTCGAATCCAACCCTCGCGAAGCGGGGGCTTCTTATCTAGTTATGATTATCGATGAGTATTGTGGATGATCTTTAGACAAAATTTGAAAACAAAGTTATAGAAAAAGTCTTACCGGTCTAAAAAGGAAAACAATATTAAAAAAAAAAACATATAATAATATCGTAAATTTATTCATAATATATATTTTATTTTTGTTTTTTTGCTCACACATCCACGAACACCCAAAAAGGAAAAGGTAGGTGTACCAACAAAGTCTTATCTCATGCTGACATGTATTAATTCTAGACTTCGAAGAGTTATTAAAAAATGATAAAGAAAGAAGAAAAACATTTTTCTTCTGTATTTTCTCTTGGACTTTTAGGAAGTTTAATTTCTCGTCTTATAGCATTGTTTTTATCTTGTTACCTTGAATTGTATAACGACAAACAAAATTGTTTGACTTTTGTTGGAAAAATATTTTCAAACTTTTTGACTCCAAATAATTTGAACGTTAAAATAAGTTTAGAAAAGTTAACAAAATTAGACGTAAAGATGATCCTATTAGATCAACACTGTTCTAAGTTCACCCAAAAAGTTTAATGATTTTTCGGTAAAAAAAGGTTATTAGAATGACCTAGGTTATATCTATGATATGACCATTTTTTTCTAAATAAATGCAAATGCTAATCAAGTCCACGAAAACACCTAGTTCACCTTGTGAATTTTTTTTTTTACTTAAAATCAAATCAATAGGTATACGCTGAGACTCATTTTTTACGAGGTTATATTGTTTTCACATTCTCGTGTAGTTATTAGAATGATGTAAGTATTATTGCTAGAGACTCACAATCTACATTTGATACTCGTTAGGTATTAAACCTACTTTTTTCTCCATGCAACTGTTACAAATTTCAATGGTCTCGCTAAGTAACCTCTATTTAAGTTCTAATGAAGTATCCTCTATTTAAGTTCCAATGGATGTTGCAATCTACTAATAATAACCGAGAAAACAAGGTTTGTACATTTCAAACCGCTAGATATCCAGTAACGGTATATGTGGACGTTCTACTTTTTGTGTTTATGTGTCTTCTTCAAGTGATGATTCGACTTCCTCAACAAGATATGATCAACATGCTCGACTTCCTCAACTAATGTGAATAAACCCTAACATAACATAAATACTAAGTATGACGGTTAATGTAATCCATGATGACGAGGTAGTCTTCTGTGTTAATATTAGAAACTTTATCTTGACTTTAGTATGATTGATCTTTATTACGAAGTATCTGGATCACCAACTTGTAGCGCATGAACATTTAGTCACATTGTCGTATCTCCAAACCCTCACATTGAGATCATCAATGCAAACACATGATGAGACCATCAACGTAAACATATATAACAACAAATACGAGTTTTATTTTTGCCTCATCAAATCACATGGTTTGACTTAGTAACCGCCCCTTATTTGTGTTGTCAAAACTATATCAACTATATTATAAATGAAACTAAGAACTCTTTACACACACACACACATATACATACATATATATATATATATATATATATATATATATATATATATATATATATATATGTGTGTGTGTGTGTGTGTGACAACTTAAGGAAGAAATAACTTCAATAGCCTCGTCAATTATCTCCTTCTTCAAAACAATAAAATCACTTTTCCTAGCTCATATATTTTTGTCCATCTCTAGTGACATCAACATATGATAACCATTTACAATCTATATAGTACTTGTAACATCCGGATCCTTTAGGTATGGAATTTTAAGTAAAACATGAATTTTGAGCGGGTCACGGCGTGAGGGAGGCACCGTTACGACGTAACATGGCTGCAATAGACGTGAGTCTCATTTAAGTGTCACGACGTGATACTATGATGGTCATGACATGACACCTAATTAGGGTCAAAACCTGATTTACGGACTTGGACCCTATTTAAAAGAAGTGAGGGGCTAGGGTTTCCTCCACCTCAGCCTCCATTACATCCTAAACCCTCTTGAAGAAACCTTAATCCATCTCCTCTATTTTTGAGCTCATCTTGGTGCTTTTAGTTGCTTTTGAAGGAAGAAGAAGGCTTTAGTAGTGCTGTGAGCATATTTGGAATTTTTATATGCCAATCATAATCTAGTATGGAATTCAGAAGAGGTATCTCAAAAAAAATTTCCTCTCCCAAGTCAAATGCTACTATTGTCTATAAAATAAAATCCATTTTGAGCCTCTCCATTACTTCAAGACTGTAACACCCTGTTTATTTATTAAATAAATAAATAAATTAATGAACGAATACAAGCCCTAAAATAAATAATTATATATAAAAGGATGTCTCCCATGAGCTAATTGTCATAATCTGGAAGTTGAGGGTTAAAAGTGTAGTTCCAAACTCAGTTTGTAAATATTTATGAAGACAGGGGCTCTGTGATAATTATTGGATTTAATTTAAAAGGAAATAAGGTGGAAGGGCTGATTATGTCATAATTAAGATATTGGGGGCTGTTTGGTAAATTTTGTACCTAAGGTGTAAAGGATTTTAATGTCGAGGGTTTAAATGGTAATTATTGGATTTAATTTGAAGAAGATTTCCAAAGCCAGGGTTGAAAGTGTAAATTGTGGGCTTTCTGTGAAAAGAATCCTATGGGGAGGGACCATTTATGTTATTATGGATATATGTTTTGAGGGTGCCGGGCATATATGTCATGCGAAACCCTAACCCTAGATGCTTCATTCAGCCGCCACCCTCACTCTATCTCTCTCCAGCCAACCGCCTCCTTGTCGTTGAAGCTGGAGTCCTCCGCAACCACATCGTCGGCGAAGCTGCTGCCAGCGACGAAGTACAATACAAGAAGCCGACAGACGACTATCGCTGCTCTCCTCCGGTGAACTGCGTTGTGTGACATCCCCAAAATCTCGGCCAGAAAAGACCGATTTTCATTTATGCTTTTAAATAATTTCAGAGTAAATCCTTTTGATTTGAAAGAGTTGCGGAATTTGTTCCCAAAACAAAACATGATAAAATAATATTTATCAAAGCATTTCATCAAGAGATGCATTTTCATTATATAATCAAAACTCGGGATGTCATGTTCCGATACAGACCATAAAGCATAAACGATAACATTACAAGTCATTCAACAAATATATACATATACAGACTTGTAAACAAAACAACTTGATGATTCAACCATCTTATGCCCTCGCGCCACTACCTGTAATACAATTAAAACTGAGTGGGTCAGGCTTGGGAGCCTGGTGAGCATATAGGATTTTCAACCCACAATAAATAAGTTATATTTAATTTCACCAACCAACACTATCCCGATTACCCATTCCCGTTATCCTCACTTTACGTCCCTAAAATAACATCTATCTCAAGGGACCTAATCTAGGATTTTCATCGGGACGGACATCACTGCGAAGGGGTTTCCTCAACAATAGATATCCTAAAGGCAACCATGAGGGGGATAGAGTACACCGGTGAACACATCGTTCACAACACCTACAGGTTATGAACCTACTAGCGTTCCACTGGACTGTCTAGAAAGAGTCCGTGGTCGTTATCCATACTCCGCTGAATAACTAGATCAACAACAACAACAACATCGAGGCCTTTCATCTGTTTATTACACACCAACTATCTACCCATGTTCTACCCGACATATTAGTAGATAAAATATATACTTTCATACATAGTTTGAAACCTGTATATCATTTTCATTCAATATATATTCCACATAACAGATGAGGCATACCCACGTAACACATATTTCATAGAAAGCAATTCAGATCTATGAGATGGAAGAGGGTGAACATACATTCACACACATAACAACAAATTCTACACATAACACGTATTTCGTATAAAATACTCCTTAATCATGCGTTAGAAGAAAGTAACTACACACTCACACATATAAACAACAATATACTTAATACACTCGAACCATACTTGTATTATTATCGTGTTTATGAAAGGTAGTATACACTCACTTGATCAGAAGACGATCGGACAACACTACGACTTGCAGAAGTAGTAATCCTCAGCAGATCTGGAAGATCTTCACAAAAATCGAACTTCTCGCGGGCAGAGCTTCGACTCAGGAACCGCACTTCTCGGGATCTTCGGGATCTCGGGACTTGCCTCGGGGCTCGAGAATGATACCGGGGCTTCGGGGTATTTATGGCACGCAAATCGATGCAAAACGGGAGAGAGAAGAGAGAAAATGAACAAAACTCACGGCTGCCCTCGCAAGCCTTTTATAGAGGCTGAGCCTCGCACGTACGCGGGGCGTATGCCTGTACGCGGGGCGTACAGGTCCGAAATCGTCATGGCGTTCGTCATCCGAAGCCACTTGCTGCGAGTGTCGACATCTTTGGAGTACGCGGGGCGTACCTCGGATCGGACTGCTGACTCTCCTTCGGATAATGTCGGAATTTTCCAATTAAAAATAAATACAAATTATTTAATAAACTTCGGAAATTCATATCTTCTTCATACGAACTCCGTTTTCGACGTTCTTTATATCCACGCGAAGGTGAGACTACGCTCTACAACTTTCGTTTAGAATCCGTCGGCTAATTTCGACTTTATTTTTATTATTTATTTTTAATAGGCCGCGACAGAAATACTTCGTTATAAATTCATAACTTCTTCGTTTGACATCCGTTCTTGCCTAACTTTTTATCGCTTCGATACCAACAACGAGACCTTCGATCCTCGTTTAGAATGCTTCGGCTAAAAACCGCTCGATCTCAAATCGAGTATTTCAGGCTGTATACCGCAAAGTCGAAACTTCGATAAATCATAACTTCCTCATACGAAGTCAGATTTGGGCGTTCTATATATATTCGGAAACCTCGTTTCAACTACTACAACATTATCCAAAGATATTAAGCTTATTTTACACTTAAATTTTGACGCTTATTTTTATTCTTAATTAATCAAACCACATAATTAAGCAATTAAGCACAAAACACGTACTACTCAAATAATACACTCTTATTATTTCAAAACGGGTTACAAAGGTTAACCTAGACTATTACATTGCTAAAAAAATGGCAAACCCGGAAACACAGGCGTTACACATTGTGTTCGCCGCTATACATGACGTGTGTGACTGGGAAAAACCACCGTCGTGCCTCTCGTGCTTGCTGAAGACGAAGATGGACATGAGATATCGCTGCTCTAACGGAAATGAAGGGGAAGCAAAACGACACCGCCGCTGCCGCCGTTATCTCCAGTAGATGATGCCGCCGTGGTGCGTTTCTGTGAAGGTAAATGGTCGCCGGTTCTTGTGGATAGCTCATTCAAGGTGGTTGTCGTGTTCGTGGGGATTATTGCTCCACCGTGATCTGCTGCCACCTTCTTGTCCTCCTGTCACCGCCTCGGCCGCCACCAGGAGGGTGGATGCGCTTCTGTTCCGAGTGTAGGCTGTGTGCGTGTTTTATTGCGTGTTTAGGTGTGTGTGGTTGCATTCCATTAGAAGTATGTGTGTGGATGTTTATTTGGTCGGAAAAAGGGCATCACCACCATGTGCCACCGCCGGCCACCACAAGGGTGGTTGCGAGTGTGTGTTTACTTAGTGTGTGTATGTGTGTATTATCGATTTGTATATTGTAATGGTGCCAAAATAATAATAAGAAAACTCAAACCACCATCGTAGGGTGGTGGCTGCCGCCTCCTGCCGCCACCGGCCGCCGTGTCGGGTGGCGGTGTGCTTTGATGGTGTTTTGACTCGTTTGGATGTTTGGACAAGGGAGTAAGAAACCCTAATGGGCCCAATGAGGCTTAATGGGCTTAATGAACCCTAATGGGCCTAGTGAAACCTTAATGAGTCTAGTGAACCTTAATTGTTCAAAAGACATATCAATTGGGCCTAATGGGCTAAGAAGGGGTTAGAAACCCTCATTAGGGTTTAGAAAACCCTAATATTGGATTTATGGGCATGGAGTTTTTGGGACCCTCTTTTAGGCCATTGGAAGGGAATTGTGTGATTAAGCCCAATCACACCATATGACTTATTTAGAAGAATGATGGACTTAGTGGATTAAGTCCTTAATGGATTAAGTCTTTAATGAGTTAAGTGAGAAACACTTAACCCTAATCGTCATTTTATGTGAAAACCCTAATTTCACTTGGGTTTATTGTTGGGCCCTTCTTTTGGGCCTTGATGATTGGGTTATTAATGGGCCATCCAAAGTCAAGCAATTGGACTAAAATACTTTAATGGGCGAAGGGTAAGGCCCATGTAAAGGGTTTGGGCCCAATTTGGAAAATTGGGCCATATGTTGGGCTTTGATTCCTAATTGACTTTGGGCCTATGGATTGGGCCTTAGGCTTAGATAAAGCCAAGCCTGGGGTAATGTAGTAAATATCCAAAGTATGTACTTATGGTTATGTAGTGAGACCCAATTATTAATTGGGAGATGTTTTGATATTAAAAGATCGGGAATCTGTCATCCAGCAGGTGGGGTTGAGTCTGCAGGACTTCAGTAGTGTGGGATGGAGTCTGCGGGACTTCAACAATGCCAGGTGAGTTTTCTCACTATACTTTACCATGAATAGTAACTAGGTGTGACCGGAAGGTCTTATGTGTATGAATGAGTTATGAGACTTTATGTGATATGTGACCGGAAGGTCTTATATATTTGTATGAGCTATGTGACTTATGTGATATGTGACCGGAAGGTCTTATATATTTTTATGTGCTATGAAGAGTATGTGATATATATGTCTCTATGTGATATATATGTCTCTATGTGATATGTATATGTTATGTATCTTATGATGTGCTTGGTATGGATCGGAAGGTCAACAGGGTATGGACCGGAAGGTCAGCAGTGTATGGACCGGAAGGTCAACAGGGTATGGACCGAAAGGTCAGCAGTGTATGGACCGGAAGGTCAACATGGTATGGACCGGAAGGTTGACAGGGTAGGACCAGAAGGTCTACTCGGATTGTGGGATCGGAAGGCCCCTGAGACACATTGACCGGAAGGTCTTGTAGAGTTATAGCCTCAAGTGGCTTATGTGTTGTATGTGGTATTTTGGGGAACTCACTAAGCATGCGTGCTTACTGTGTTATGTGTTATGTGTTTCAGGTACATTGTTTCAAAGGAAAGGAGCCGGCTTGGTCGCAGCGCATCACACTATGTTTTCCGCATACTGGATCCTTGGGATTACACTCTGATATGGTTTTATGATACTCTGTGTGATTACTGACACTTAGGTTTGACACGAGATATTATTATGAATGTTTTTATAATGATTTGTTTTATGTAATAACTTATTTAAAAATGAAATTTTTGGCCTTGAATTTTGGGATGTTACAAAGACCGCAATGCATGAATTTGTGTCTAAATTTTCCTAAGAACCTCCCCAATCCTAAATACTCATAATCTTCATAAACACTTGCTCACTTCTTTTGAACAACACTCATTTGATGCATCCTTCTGAATCCATCCCTAGAAAACTTTCTTCACCTCAAGGTATTTTAGGTTAAACCCCCAAGCATACACATGGAAAAATAACCTAGAAAATAAAAAATATAATAAATAACTTGACAACTTCCGTCTTTGAATCTTTGAAAACGGTTAATATTGGTGGTGGTGCAGTGTCAACCCTAAAGGGGAAGGATTATGGGAAAACGAAGATGAAGTATCTTGATTATGTTGAAACAAGCTCTAGACTCCAATACAAGGTCTCTATAAAGTGGATAATTTCGTCATTTCCTTTTTTCTGATTATCCCACATTCCCACTCTCATCTCTTTTGATTGTAAACTAGGAATGAAAGCAGGATTTACGACCAGGAAGTGGTGCAACACCAAAGATTGGAGACACTGTGGTGGTATGACAATCATTATGAAGAAAGAAAACAAGATAAAATAGAAAAGCTTAAAATACACTATCTTTACTTACCATAAAGGCCTTCAACATTTCCCAGAGCAAAGATGCTTAACATGAGGCAAAGGAAATGAGTAGCTTGCAAAGGCAGTATACCTCATTGGAAGCTTGCAGACTCGAGTGAATCACTTGACTCCTCCTGTTGATATGAATGAGACTTCAGGCCCTTCTAGTAGAAACTCACTATCCAAAACTGTATCTTTGGCTTCATTCTTAGATATCTATTTCAATATTCATGTATGCTCACTAAGGGCATAATACTCATCTTTGACATTTTTAACAATAGTCTAATTTAAGTATTCCACTCTGCCTAAATATGATTTTTCGAGTTTAAGCATGTCATTTCAAAACCTTTCAGTCATAATATGTTTATATTACATTACCAGTATGTCGATGTCAAAACATATCTGATTTCAGTCTTTTATGCCACTTTCCGTATTATAAATCATGAAAGTTTCCAAAACTAGATTTTTTTTAAAACATTGATATTTTCATCAAATTACTACCAATATGCTCTTATCTATTTTTAATTGACACATGAAGTGTTTGTCATCTCTTTTTCTTAGTATTCTTATAAGTCAAGTTTAAATTTTAGACAAGGAACATGGAATTTTGGACATTGTACACTTAACTTCTTGACCCAAGTCTGTTATCTCTTTCCCTCAATTCAATTTTCTTTGTGATAAGAAAAACATAGTATCAAACCTTTGGTTATTTTCAAAATACTCACTCTCCTTTTTTAACAACTTAATTAGTTTTCTTATGAAATTTGTAGCATTGCACTTGTCAAACTTGGAGTGTTTACTTCCATTGATGTTCTTGCATCCTTATCAACCCTTTATGATTCATTCTCTCTATGTAGTAAAGTATTCTTATTGTAGCCATTATGTTAAACTTTGTCATCAACACGTACTTTAGAGCTAGAAGCTTCTTCCATATAGAGCGTACCCTGTTTATGATCTCTAGAAACCACTAAGTTTCTTTATGTTGCTTTACATGGCTAAAGACCATAAATAGCTTGGTGACCCTTACTGTTGAGTTGGTCTAACTTTATTGACATTCCCTTCATGTATGGAAATAACTTGACTTTCCACTAGTTCTAAATTTGTATGAAAGGTTGCTTTCGGGACTACATCCCTAATGAAAACGATAATGCAACTCATATTGTGTGCTACTCAAGCTATCCCATTGTAGTTCTTGGGATTCTTTATGGAATTTATGAAATGAGTAGAAGGAAGCGACACCCCATGTACTATTAATTAGAATTCTATTGAGTCATTACTATGATAAATAAGAGCATCATCATGAAAATCGTTTGCAACCTTCACCTCTTTCCTACTCTTATTTGTAGACGTTTGGGAGCTGACATTGGAATCACTCATTACCCTTGGAGTTCCAACCTGATATGTCTTTCCCATTCTTCAATTAACATCTACTCCCCAACTTGGATATTTCCCTTGGCACTTTATCTATACATGTTCTTATCAAGGATCCAGTGACAAATACTTTCTAAAGTTAGCTATCCAACCCTAATGGAACTGCTAACAATTGCCTTGGTGCTAGTCAAACTATCACGTAAATGATAGTTGTAGCAATGATAGGACTACATCTTTTAACCCAATGTCAACAAAGGTTATTCTTGAGGTAATTAAGTTGTGCTTACTCACATGAATCACCATAGAGCTACCCTTTCACATTCATGTTCCATAGCCAACAATCAAGTGCACTTTGTTTGTAGTAGAGGATGTTTCATGAATTTTGGACAATGCACGTATCAAATTGTGGGCTGTCTCCACACTGAAAAGGAAGTATACACATCCTTCACCATTAATAGATTTAGCACTCCAAGTGCTTGATGGTCTAAATGCTTCTGATCCTCTTGCGATATATATAAGGTATTCAAACCACCGGGTGGTAGCTATAATTTATTTTATTGGAGATTGACAAGGACTGTTAAAGGGAATGATCCTATTTGGGTAGAGGTGGATCTATTGGCATAATATGCACACTTCTTTCCCATTCGAGAAGATTACTGAATGAAAAATCTTGTCCGAATTTACATAGACGAGATCATAGTACGTCATGGAGTACCTATTTCCATTATTTTGGATAGAGAGTCTCCTTTTGTTACAAATAGGGTAGTCACTTCAGAAAGCCTTGTTACACGATTAAACATAAGTACTATATACCATCCTCATACGGATGGGAAAGTGAATAAACTATCCGCACTTTAGAAGACATACTCCGAGCCCATATGATCAATTTCGGAGGTAGTTAGAATACCCTTTTACGATTAGTTAGTTTTCTTATAATATAAACTATCACGCCAGTTTAAATGTGCTCCCCTACAAAACATTGTACAAGCTTAAGTGTCGATCACCACTTTGTTGGCTGGAAATTGGCGATAACAATTAACGAGGCTTGATATAGTTCAAAAACCACCAATAAAATTATGACAATACATGATAGGCTGTAAGGGCTCGCAATCGTTAGAAGAGCTATGTCGATGAGCGTAGGAAACCCTTGGAATCTCAAGTGCGAGATAAGATACTCTTGAAAGTATCACTTATACAATATGCACTAACTCCATAGTCACCAAGGCTTATACAATAGGCGCTAACTCCATAGTCACCAAGGTTTATACAATAGGCGCTAAATCCATAGTCACCAACTATCCCATCTACCCATGTTCTACCCAACATTTTCGTAGATATAAATATACACTTTTATACATAGTTTAAAACCTGTATAGCATGTTCATCCAATACACATTCCAAATAATAGATGAGACACATACACATAACACGTATCTCATAGAGAATAACTTCTATCTATGAGTTAGAAGAAAGTAACTGCACACTTACACAAAACATATACTTAATACATTCAAACAATACTTGTATTAAAAACGTGTTTGTGAAAGGGACTATACACTCACTTTATCAAAAGATGGTCAGACAGCACTATGACTTGCAGAAGTAGTATTCTTCGGTAGATCTGGAAGATCTTCACAAAAACCGGGCTCCTCGCGGGCAGAGCTTCGGCTCGGGAATTGCACTTCTCGGGATCTTCGAGCTTCGGGACTCGCTGCGGGTCTCGGGATGATACCGGGGCTTCGAGGGTACTTCTTTACACATAAATCGAGGTAATATGGGTGAGAGATGAGAGAATGAGCAACCAAACTCGGCTGGCCCCTCAAATCTATTTATAGGGCAAAATTGGCCCTTGCCACGTCGTGGCACCTTTTTCCACGTCGTGGGCTTGGTCGTCACTGCATGCGTCATCGCAAGTTGCATCTGGGGGACTCCCGGAGGTGTCAGAAGACTGGCACGTCGTGGTATCTGACAGTTTTGGGGTTTCGCGTCCCAAACTTCAAAAATTCATAACTTTCGCATACGAACTCCGTTTTCGACGTTATTTATATCGACGTGAAGGTGAGATTATGATCTACAACTCTTGTTTAGATTACATTGGATAATTTTGAATTTATTTTTAATATATTATAATTATATTACTTATATATTATTTTTAATAGGCCGTGACAAGAAAACTCCATTATAAACTCATATCTCCTTCGTTTGACGTCCGTTTTCGTCCGTCTTTCCGTCGTTGCACTACTATTGATGAGATCTTCAATTCTTGTTTATATTGTTTTGATAAATATCACTCTAATGTAAATTCACTATTTACGTCGTGCTGTGTCGTCTCGGTTCTGTCGCGAAACTTCGACAGGTCATAACTTCTTCGTTATAACTCGGATTTCGACGTTCTTTATATATTCGGAAACCTCATAACATAAAATACATCTTAGTTAAGATTACTCCTTCTAAATAATCTTTCCCAAAAAAGTCATTTTTGACGCTTATCGTCTCCAAATTGACTAGCCCTGATCTACGGGCGTTACAATTATCTCCCCCTTAGGATGATTACGTCCCGGAATCATCAATGAAATAAGATTCGTATACTGACTCCATAAGTTATCTCTCCATCCTAAGTAATAACCTTGATGCTCAATCCTGCATCTGCTCTTTGTACTATGTTGGACTTTCAATCATAACCTTCGAGTTACAAAATAAATCCTTTTTGAGGACTCCTTCTTCTTAGGATAAGTACATTCCCTTATCTATTGTAACAGACCAATGGGTCGTGTCCCGATGACCTCTCATCGTAGTCGGACTCAATTTGATATGACCACTAGGGTCGGAATAACAATCATCATAATAGTCATTACCGAAACAATGGTAACGACATACTTGAATAAAACGAGACCAATCACTAGCTTCTTGGTAACCTTGTGACTTTCCTTGATCCAAGCGTGAGTCCTGTGCTTCCAGTAGTATAGATCTCTACTACCATTCACACCTACTCATACTCGTCCGAAGTATCATCCCTCAGTCGAACAAGTCACCAAACATAAATAATACAATCATTGAACACATCGGATAACAAAACCAGGGTTTATATTATTTCTTGAAATGATTACACAAAAGTTCAAGTTCACCCTATATTATGCCTCTAACATGCTATGCTTCCTGATACAGACTTTATATATTAATATGAAGTCTTCATCTTTTAATCCTCCCATCGTTTTCTGCTTCGTCGAGGAATATGTGGAATGCCCTCGGCTGTCGCGGTGTGTCTTTCTTTGGGCAGTCTTTAGAAATATGCCCTTCTTCGTTACATCTGTAGCACACCTTCTTGACAGGCGCACACTTGTTGGCGTCATGCCCTGTCTTGCCACATTTGTAGCAGGTCATCTCCTCACTACATTTCCCAAAGTGTTTCTTTTTACATTTCTCACACCACTTAGCTTCATCTCTTCCTCCAGATTTCGAGAATTTGGTTTCTTTGTTGATCATTGAAGATCCTTCATGTTTCCTTTTCTCTCCAACTTCATCTCTCTCCAGACCCTTTTCTTTTATTTGGGTCTCCTCATTTTTGGCTGCCCAGATGGCGGCTTTCAGGGTGGTTGCTTGCTTGACTATTGGACCAAAGTCCGCTGGTAATCCATTGGCAAACTTGTTGACCTTGGAAAGTTCAGTCGGAATTAGGTATGGAATAAGCTTCATCTTCTCTGTAAAGCTTGTAGCGTATTCAGTGACGCTCAATTTTCCCTTTTTCAGATTTTGGAACTCATTGTTGATTTCCAGAAGATCCTGCTCAGAGCAGTATTGCATTTTCAGTTGCACCATGAACTCTTCCCAAGACATCTTGCTAGCTTCCCCATTGGGCATCGAACCAGCAAGAAACTTCCACCAACACAATACCCCAGATTTTAACAGAGGAATTGCAAGAGCAGTCTTCTGCCTGTTGCTACACTTGCAACTTTCAAACATTGTCTCCATCTCGGAGATCCAGTCCATAACTCCCACTGGTGTCGGGCTTCCAGATAGGCACGGTAGTTTGGATGCCATGAAATCCTTATACTTGCATCCGCGACCATCGTTTCCCCCATCCTGGTTGATCTGCCTAACAATCGGTGGGTTGGCTTGACCAACAACCCCACTGAAGTTACCTCCTTCCGAGTGTCCTCCATTCACCTCGGGCTCTTCCACGTGAAGTGACAGTTCTTCACGATTTTGCCAAAGCAGACGCCTCGTCTCCTCCATCTGATGATCCAACATCGTCTGAATCATCATTTACACTCCATGCATCGTCATTGGCTCAGGTGCTACTGCTACAACAGGTATCTGCTCGATTACAGGTGGTTGATTCCTGTTTTCATTCACGTTTCCAACTCCGCTTCTTGTTCTTGCCATTCTTGATCTATACACCGAATACAGTGAATTTAGATCCTCAATTATGATAGAAATCAAATCATCCTTATCACTCCGAAATGTTTACATGCTAGTTCTAATATCGTAGTCGTACGCTGTAGAATCCTAAACACATAAGGTTTCCAGATCCGGTCGACAACAGACCATAGATCCGAACAAATAACATCATATATGGAAAACATATAACATTTAGCACATAAAAACATTTTAGGCATGTTTCCTAAAATATACTAGTGCTTGTGTCTAAAATATGGTAGACACTCATCTCACAATCATCGCTTAGCATTCTAAGTTTAAGTCTAGAAATCCTACAATTTCCTAGTTCGCTCAAACTAATGCTCTGATACCAACTGTGACATCCCCAATTTCACGGCCAGAAAAGACCGATTTGTTTATGCTTTGTTTTATAAATCAGAGTAATTGTTTAAAGAAAACGGTTGCGGAATTTGTTCCCACAACAAAATGTGATAAGAATTTATCAAAGCATTTCTTTAAAGAAATGTATTTTCATTAAATAACAAAATCTCGGGATTTCATGTTCCGATGCAGACCAAAAGCATAAACAGTATAAAATAGACCTTACAACAGTTATTTATAACTACTGATCTATAATCCAAAATCTCTCGTCAAGTCCACCAACTTATACTCTTGTGCTATTACCTGTAATGCAAAGAAAACTGAGTGGGTCAGGCTTGGGAGCCTGGTGAGCATATAGGGTTTTCAACCCACAATAATATATTTATTTTGTTTAATCATCAAACAATCAACCCAATTACCCATCCCCATTATCTCCATTTATCTTAAGGATCTACCCTAAGAATCATCTATCCTTCATTCTTAAGGATTGACCTGAGGTATAGGCACGAAGTCGCATCGTTGCCAGGGTTTATTCAATAGGCGCTAACTCCATAGTCACCAAGGTTTATACAATAGGCGCTAACTCCATAGTCACCAAGGTTTATACAATAGGCGCTAACTCTATAGTCAATAACTATCCCATCTACCCATGTTCTACCCAACATTTTCGTAGATATAAATATACACTTTTATACATAGTTTAAAACCTGTATAGCATGTTCATCCAATACACATTCCAAATAATAGATGAGACACATACACATAACACGTATCTCATAGAGGAAAACTCCTATCTATGAGTTAGAAGAAAGTAACTACACACTTACACAAAACATATACTTAATACATTCAAACAATACTTGTATTAAAAACGTGTTTGTGAAAGGGACTATACACTCACTTGATCAGAAGATGATCAGACAGCACTACGACTTGCAGAAGTAGTATTCTTCGGTAGATCTGGAAGATCTTCACAAAAACCGGGCTCCTCGCGGGCAGAGCTTCGGCTCGGGAATTGCACTTCTCAGGATCTTCGGGCTTCGGGACTCGCTTCGGGTCTCGGGATGATACCGGGGCTTCGGGGGTACTTCTTTACACATAAATCGAGGTAATATGGGTGAAAGATGAGAGAATGAGCAACCAAACTCGGCTGGCCCTTCAAATCTATTTATAGGGCAAAATTGGCCCTTGCCACGTCGTGGCGCCTTTTTCCACGCCGTGGGCTTGGTCGTCACTGCATGCGTCATCGCAAGTTGCATCTGGGGGACTCCCGGAGGTATGTACTTGACCCGGTTTGGCATGGTCCATTTGGGTTGCATGGCATCATGCATTTGGATAGACTAAAATGAGAGAAATAACACTTAAGGTTTATTAATATATTATAAGTTCTAATATATTAATAGTATTATTTAATTAGTATTGATCAAGAATTAATTTGGAATTAATTAAGTGATCAAAAGAAGACTAATTAAATATATGGGTTGATTGTGTAAATCACTCATACTTGTATAGTGGGCTAATGCTCCATGGATTATCAAGTTGGGCTAAAACCCATAGGATGCTCCATGGTGGTTATATAACCCATGGGTCACGGAAATGAAAGGTCATGACAATTAGGGTTTACATGGTGTAACCCTAATTGTAACACATTATATAAGCTTTATATTACACACCAAAATCGGCACCTAAGAGAACAAAGGAGGGCAAGTCGATTTCTAAGTGTTCTACATATCTCTCAAGTTTATTCTAAGTGCATTTGGTGTTGTGTGAGACATTTGAGGCATCACACTTGGGGTGCTAGGCTCACAAGGTTTCAAGGAATCCAAATCACTTAAAGGTATGTATTTTCTAGCAAAATTTTATGATTAAAGTTCCCCATGTATGCTAGATAGGTTTGTGAACCTTGGAAAATCAAATTTTGCATGTATTTTGAACAAACATAGATCCAAGGTTTCTAGGGTTGCATGTACACCTTAGTAGTGTTAGAATGCTTAAAACCCTACAATATGCTCCATTACCATGGCCCAGATAGCTTTGGCGCACGAGCCTTGCCTGATGCTCCCGTGCCAGCCTTGTTGGGGACTCTCCTGCTGGCCCGGCCTGGCGCTCCCTCACCAACCTTGCTGGGGACCATCCTGCTGGCCCGGCTTGGCACTCACGTGCCAGCCTGATGATACATGGTTTATATAACTGAGTCCAGTCCAATGTATTGGCCGCGTACCAATAACATCAGACTGGGGGGACTTGATGATATATGGTCCATTAGCATGGCCTAGATAGCTCTAGCGCGTCAGCCTCGCCTGGCGCTCCCTTTCCATCCTTGCTGGGGACTCCCTTGTCAGCCTTGTTGGGGACTCTCCTACTGGCCCGACCTGGGGACTCCCTTGCTAGCCTTGTTGGGGACTCTTCTGCTGTCCTAGCCTGGCGCTCCCTTGCCAGCCTGGCCTGACTCTCCCTTGCCAGCCTTTCCTAGTGCGCGCTTGCTAGCCTTGCCTGGTGCGCCTCCGGGCGGCCTCGCCCAGCTCCTTGCTAGCTGGGCTGGCCCAAGGCCTGACCTAATTACCCTTGAACTAATTGTCCCCTACAAAGTGAATAGTATCTCCTCCATAGAGGGGGACTCTTCCCCAAGTGGCTCAGCCGCCACTAGACCCTTCCCCGGCGGTTCAGTCGTCGCCCTAGACTCCGGCCGGGTGGCTCAACCTCCACCCTCCGCCATCAGCCACCATACACCACCCACACCAAGGTGGTTCTCTCCAGCTAAAGAGAACCGTCTCATATCCATAATATGATCTAACTTGACCGTCGAAGCCCGCTCCCGGGGCACAATTCCTGTGGCGACTCTAACACATCTCTCTGTTGTGACCTCGCAGATCTGTCTTCGATGTAGAAGCACAACTCCAGCGCAGGTGGTCGGAGCCGATGTCGCATCAGTAACCATGGGCCCGAGTTTACATCGGTATGGGAGGACTTATGAAGAACAATATCCTCAACTATTTTCTATATCTGAATCAGTAGTACTGACAGTTGAATTACGGGACAAAATTCCCACAACTGAGGGAGACTATGACATCCGTTAAAACTCAGGATAGTGCTCAACTCGAACCTCAACATCTTTATGTGCGAACATAACTTGGTTCAAGATGCCACAAGATGAATTAGGTCGCGGCTCAATAGATTCCTCGAAACAATTAGTTGGAACTTAGCTTACACTAAACCTTCATATAGAATTGTGAATACATCAAATATGTTATAAAGTGCCAAAGCTCAACCTTAAAAACTTAACACAAAAATCATGTTCGGAAGGTCAAAGCTGACGGGTAAGTAGAATACCCTAATTTCTTAATCGAAACTTATGAAGTGCGTAACTAGTTTAAGTATTTATCAAACTCAAATTAATTAAAACATAATATGATTTAGTTATAAGTTGGAACTAATATCTACATTCATATGTTATGAACCTTTATTTGCAATATAAAAATTTGATTTTATAAAAATCAAATCATAAGTTATCATTTTTATAACTTAATCCAAGATAATACAAGTTTATGAACTTATTTCTAAAAGCAAAATACTTAAATGAAAACCAAGAAATAAACTCTTGGAAGTTTATAAAAATACCTAGAATTTTTATAAAAACTAAAGACCATTTTGTAAAAATTGTAAAGAGACAATATTTAAAAAGATTACAACTTTCTAAGAAGCCTTTAATCCTCCATTCCTCCTAAAATTCATTCATAGGCTCTCTCCCTCACGTTCTCTTTCTCTCTCTCTCTCTCTCTCTCTCTCTCTCTCTCTCTCACTCACTCATTATACCTTGTGTCTTTATGCAAAATCCCGAGGTCAGATTTTGGATGCCATTATAAGAGAACAAAGCCGATCTTAGAAGCAATTTATGTAGGACATATTTGTCCAGTTCATTTTTCATATGTTAACTCACATTTCTAGAGTTTCGTGGTCTATTTTGGTGGAGTATAAACTCAAAGAGATGACGAGAGATATAGCCTATCGAGAGAGACATAATCCCACTTTCTCTCATTCTTTTCTCTAAAAACACTATCTACTTCTCTCAAATTTTCCACAAAAAATCAGCCTTCAACACACAAAAATAATGAGATATTTGGGTGCTTTTGATGCCTCAAAATCGAAGTCAAGGTAAGAGACTCCACTCTCTCCATCATTCTCTTCATCTTGATACAAGTTTTAGCTTGTTTTCTCTTCATCATTAGACTCTATGCCCTTTAATGGCTATAATATTTCCTTTCATCTTAATGTTTGTATATTTTCACCATCACATGTTTCATGTGTTAAAAATGGTGATAATCCATGATCAAACCAATGTTAAGATCAAAGATTAGCCCATGCATGCTCTTACAACTTCAAAAATCGGATTCTACTCCTTCATCTTCTTTAAAATTCGTTTTATTATGGTTGAAATGGTTTTTAGAACATCATGCGTGTGTTTTGACACGATGAATGTGTGAAAAATAAGGTTGCATGTTCATGATCTTATCACAAAATCAGTTTTCAAGTTACGAACATCAAACTCATTTTTAAGAGTTCGAGAACAAAGATTTTGTACTTGAATGTATGTGTGTATTTTATGTTTTAAAAATCAATTTTTCTCTGGAAACATGACTAGAACATGCATGAATCTTGATATCTTTAAGAGATTTTCTTAAAGTAATAATTAAAGCTCACTTTTCCAACCCATTAGCATGCATGCATTCTGTAAGAATAATTTGTTCGGATTTTAACAACCATATTTCATCCATTACTCCACCAAATCATGATATTATTTTTATGAGGACTAGTTCCCTTAGTTAACTTTCTAACCTAAGTGGTCGTACTATGAAACATTAAGAATTTGATTTTTGGCAATTTTTACAAAACAATTGCGCAAACAGAACTTTTTCTGTGGTCACTAGTTTTGCATTACATGATCAAAGGTCTTAAACCCCACAATAAATCGGGGGAAAAATATTTTAGAAACTTAACATATCCATCACAGAAGGCCTAAAATTTCATGAATTAAAACCTCATATAAGTTTATACACAAAATTTTGAATTTCCACCTATATTTGGAACTCATGCACTAGTTAGTGCTACATTTCAAAACTTGTTGGGGTTGAATACCCCCATTTAGCTCGGAGTTAATTCTTAACCAATTTGCTTTATGAAACCTCATGTTGTTAAGGGATGTTCTATGAAACCCCAAGTGCTAACACTAATTGGCTAAGTAGTTACTGGATTATGGCTAGTGAACTATGACTTACTAGAAACATATTGTTTTGTAGGACGCTAGTAGGGATCGACCCCGACGACCTCAAATCACGACACACGAACCGTGAACCTTCTCTTGTGAGTATTCACAACTTTTTTTTACTGTTTTCATGTTTTGGGGTGGAAAGCATGTTACTGTTTTATGAACTCTCGGTATTGTTTTATGAACTTGTGGAACTTTGTTGTATGAGCCTGTTGAATTTTGTTTTATGAGCTTGCTGAATTTTTTTTTATGAACTTGTTGAACTCTATTTTGTGAACTTGCTAAACTATGTTTTGTGAACCTGCTAAACTTTGTTTTATGAAATTATTGAGCTATGTTTTATGAACTCATTGAACTTGGAATGATGTTGTTTATTGAACATTTTCTATGAGCTCGTGATATGAACTATATGTTATGAACTTTGTATGTTAAGTCCCCGAGAACTGAACTACAACCTATTAGCTCGTATTCAATCAGACTGTCTTATGGATAACACTATTTGAGGTAGAAGAACCCCATTGGCCGAGAACCGTGAGTGCATATTTCTGTGAACCGACATCATGGGAACCATGAACATGATGGAATGGGGGCAAGAACGGTCGTTAGACTTGGTTGTGAACGAATCAAAGGGCATTACTTGAATGCTACTGCGGGTACATGCGAAGAAATAGTGCTTTGGCCTTCAACACTCATTTTGAGTTGGAACTTTTGTTAAACAAATCTATGTTTTCTTACTGAAATGATGTACCTTTATAAACATGTGAACTCACCAACGATTTTATAGTTGACCATTATTTTTGCATGCTTTTTAGGGAACGATCAGTGATCTAAATTAGACGTCAACATGAATTTCCACTTGAAGTTTCTTTTGTTATATATTAGACTTTGTAGTTTGGATCTAAATGTATTTCTTTTATGTGATGTAGACTTAAAAACTCTTAATGATTACGATTGGTATTCCTATTTACCTTGTGCTAAGAGACTTTATACTGTCACCCTTCGTATTTCCGCTTTAACGGGGTGTGACATATCTGGTGTCACGATCGATGTTGGGTTATGGCGGGATGTTTTGGCGCTCCGGCTACATGTCGACCTCGACTATGCTAGAGCTCGATCGGGGCCATAGTTGTGTTGTGTGATCATGTGGATCACTACTCGCCCCGACCACTATGTTGAAGTATAAAATAGCTAGGGTGGTAGACCAATACATGTGCTACCCTCTCGAACCCAAATGGTTCATCATATTCATGAATTTGGTTTTCTGAATACCGTATAATACCTATAACATAAATTTGTGTTGAAAATGAATTATATGGATGGTGATGAGTTCAAAATGATGCTAACGTCATTATTTTGTGGCAAATAATTGGTTATAGAGGACTTTGATCCACTAGAGCTTAATGACGTTTATTCCTATTCATAATTTCAACCAAGAAATTTCTAGTTTTTTTAGTGAAAAGGATAAAAAAAAAGTGGAAGTAAAAAAATTGAGATTTTTTCATAGACCGGGTAAAATAATGAAACTTTTTTGGAAATAACCGGGTAAAAAAATAATTTACCAGTAAAAAAGGGTTGATTTGAATTTTTTATGAAGTAATCCAGACTTTTTTGATAACAAACTAAAATTTATGACTTATTCATGGACTAAAATATTGAGATTTTTTTTAGATTTCCTTAAAATTATTGAAAGACAAAATTACGAAACTAGTCCTAATGGTTTGCATTTTTGAGAAAAAGGTCCAAACCATTAAAGTTTTAGATTGATGGTCCTTTGAGCTAGTTTCTGTTGGATATAGTGTCTAAGTCCATAACTTTATTTGGTATGTACTTGACCCGACCCGGCATGGTCCATTTGGGTTGCATGACATTACAATACTTGGATAGACTTGATGAGAGAATAAGGCACTTATGATTATTAATATATTATAAGTTCTAATATATTAATAATAGTATTATTTAATTAGTATTGATCAAGTATTAATCTAGTATTAATTTGGTGATCAAAGTGAGACTAATTAAATATATAGGGTTGATTATGACAATCATCAATTCTTTTATCGTGTATTAATGATCCATGGTTTATGGGTTTGGTTATAACCATATGGAGCTCCATGGATAGTCCATTGGAGTTACAAACCCATGGGTCATGAGAAATGAAGAGTCATGACAATTAGGGTTTACATTTGTAACTCCTAATTATAACACACTATAAAAGAAACCCTATAGCATGCAAAATCGGTACTAGGGTATTCATAAAAGGGCATAACCGATTTTTGAGGCTAAGTGACATTCTCTCAAGTTATTCCAAGTTTGCAGTGTTGTGTGAAGCATTTGAGGCACAACATTTGGGGTGCTAGGCTCACAAAGTCTTGAAGGAATCCAAGCAACAACAAGATATGTATTTCTACTAGTTTTATGTTTTATGTAATCCCCATGTCATGCTAGTTAGGAAATAACCTTGAAAAAGAAATTTGCATGTATATAGAGAAAACATATATGCAAGGTTATTAGGGTTGCATGTACACTTAGGAAGTGTTAGAATGCTCAAAACCCATTAGTTTCTTTGCATGGTCCCTTTGAAATTTTAAATTATCGTAATATCCTTGGTTTATTTATTTTATATTTTTCTTTTATTTTTTAAAAATTTAATACTTATTTTTTTATTTTAATAATTAAAAAATAAGAGAGGGCCCATTTTCTCTATATTTCTCTCATAGACACACACACATACACCTGATCATCTTCTTCCTCAAGAAGACCAACAAAATTATCTGACTTGTCAAAATTAAACCCCCACAATTAACCCATACATACATACACAAACACACACCCGCCTGATCATCTTCTTCCTCAATAAAATCCACACAATTATTTGTCTTTTTAAAATTAAAAAACATACACATTTCACACATACATACATACTGTAATTAAAACACATTTACACACATTAAATGTTATGCTTGAAACCTTCCATTTTGCATCGGAACAAAAACTCAGAGTTTTAAACCCAAAGCTTGAAACACCCTTTGCGATTCCATAGAAAACGATCAATATTTTCGGTTTATTTTTATGTTCTTAAATAATCAAAAGGAATCTAGATGTCACTTGAAATACTTGAAGAGAGAAAGTAGATGAAGGTGAAATGGGTGATTTCTTCGTCTCTAACAATCACCGAGAGAAATAGAGACACACAGTGAGATCGGGGTTGAGATAGAGGGATGAAGGAGGTGAGGAAAGCAGGAAGCGACCTTGTTGCTGTTGTTTCTGTTACGAATCGAAGACAGTGGCTGCAGTGTCGCTGCTCCCGGTAGTCTGGTGATTGTTGTAGTGGAGGCCGACAACAACTATGGTTGGAGGTCCTGATTGTGGTTGTCAAACATTCACATGTCTTGTTTTTTTTCATGATTTGGAGAAAAACTGAAGGTAAACCTTTGGAACCCTAAATATGATTTTTGAAATCATTTAATGTTCAATTGCAGGTGAGTGGTTTTAGTAATCATATGGACTAGTGTGTGTGGTTTTAATGTGTATTTTTAGTTGCACGTTATGGGTGTTGTAGGTAGGCGATGATCTATGCTTAAAGGGTAAAGGATGAAGAAATTAGTGTGGAGAGAGAGAGAGAGAGAGAGAGAGAGTCTCTTATTTTTTAATTATTAAAATAAACAAACAAGTATTAAATACTAAACAAATGAAAAAAAAGAAAATAAATACATCAAAGATATCATAATATTTTTAATTTTTAAAGGAACAAAATATGTAGCATCATTAGCTCCAAAGGACAACTTATCTAAAACTTTAGTGGTTTTGAACTTTTTCCTTAAAAAAAAATAACACCATCATTTTTTGCATTTTGTCTCAATGAAATAAGAAAAGATATCAAAGTCCATACTCCAAATAAGTATCTCTCTATTCTAATAAATAAATAACTTTATTCTCCTATTGACAAGTGTCATAATATTAGAAATCCTCATTAATATTATATGCCACCTATCATGTCATATGTCAACCTATTAATTCTCCATTTTAAATTTTAAATTTTAAATTTCCCACTCTAATTATATTAAATTAATAATTGATTCTTCATTTCAAATTTTAAATTTTAAATTTCACACTCAAATTACATTAAATTAATAACATTAGAATAAAAAATAAAAAAAATCAATATATTATTGATGGGTTTTGGTCATAAGACATCCTATGTACTCATACAAACCCTAATGCTTGGATCTAGGTTTCTCTATTGTACATGCAAGTTATCCAGGACTATAAATCCTAATTCTAGCATACAAGTAATCATATTAACATGAGAATAGGTTTATAATATTACCTTGATTGATATGTAGCAATACCAATCTCAATTCCTCCTTGAATTGACTTTGGAAGGCTTAGAGTCACAAGTGTCACTCCTCTAATGGCTTACAAACACCAGAAGCAAGTGGATGAAGAGGAGAGAGGTTAGAGGCTGCCCAAAAACATGTGAAACCCTAGAAGGTTGCTTGTACACGTTTTTGGTCCTTAAGGGATCTTTATATAGTGAGGCAATTAGGGTTATCTAACATGGAAACCCTAATTTGGATGCTTAAGCCCTAAGCAACCATGGATCCCTTTCGACAAGGCCTTGGACGATTTCATATGGGCTTCCCCCATAGAATTCGTCCACCTTATAAAAGGCAATCCATGGCCCAAATTGCAATTATCTTATAATTACAATTCCAGTCCCTTAAGTTTAATTAATCTCTTTTAGTCACAAAACTAATTACCAATTAATTATTGACTAATATTAATTAAACAATATGATTTCTCCTTTAATATATTATTCACATAATATATTAATAAATCATATTTAATCCTTTCTCTCCATAATTCATCCTATCAAGTTGCTTTGGTGAAGGCAACCCAAAAGGACGATGCACCATCGGGTCAAGTACATACCAAAATAGTTATGGACTTAGACACTAATCCAATAGTCTCCCACTTGGATAAGTCTAATAACTATTCTGCGTATGACTTCAGATCCTGATCTGCAATCGTAGCTTTCCAAAGCCGCTGTCAACTCTGATCATATCAGATACGCGTGTCCTTAGATAATGGATCATATATTCCTCCTTTCTAGATATCATATGAGATATGATTTTAAATCATTCTCTTTGTACTATATCTCGATTCCCGATTTATGACGACTGACTAATTGAACAAATCAAATTAGCCCTAGCCCGGCCGAGCATTTACGTTTGTCATCACTAAATCATCAAGGGGCCCAAAGATATCGCTTTTATCCTTCTTTGGATAAAAGGAACGGATAAACTTTGATACAATGCTCGCTTGCACTCACTCACCGAATCACACACAATAATATGTTTTATAACACCAAGTTACTAGTGCGTTTACATATTATCAATGTGCAACCGATTTGCAAGATACAACTCACACATCTCGGTTTCAAGAATATAAGATGTTATCGTCTCACAAATCACTCGTGATACAATTCATGGAATGATCCAAATGAGCGTGGGTCTAATCCAATGCTCAAATCATATTCATAAGCACTCATGAACGTTGCAACAAACATTTGCTTATGTCTAATACATTTTTAGACATTCCACACTCCAATTCATGACAGTCTTCATTCATATCTACTTCCAACATATGAACGACTGTGGCACGTTCGAATAATTCAATTATTCTTAATAAATTCAATTATTCTGGAAGTCAAAACATGCAAAGTGAAACACAAGAATAATACTAATCCCATATGGCCTCAAACATTTGAGTATAAATAAAACACCTTTTATTTATCACCATATCGATTACTCATTATTTGTCGTTTCGGGTAATCAACTTCTTACTTGAATTACTACACTTGTCCCATGCTCTTAGCATGCACACAATGTTTACCTATGGTTCTTACTTTTGTGAAATAGATCAAATTGAACACATTTCCAATCATTCTCATTTCACAACTCCAAATCCTTTTTCATAAGTGTGAGAATATCAAATTCTTGTTACTTATAAAATATGCTAGATTCTAACATTCTATGCAATGATCCTTTCGTAATGTCACTGCACCAAAGTCACAAAGACTATTGCCAATGATATTACAAAGTTCTCTATCGGAGATTGCTACAAGACAATTCCATAGACGTGATGTCTCTCACTCAAAGTACATTCTTTGAACATCCTTTTGCATAAAAGTTTCTAATCTAGACATAGATTTTTAATATTCAATTCCCAATATGGACACGCTTCCATATTTTCCATATGATAACTCATTCTTAATAGAATCTTATCTATTTGTAATGATGTCGATATGGTTCATCCAATATGGAAACATTTCCACATTTTCCATATGACAACTCATTCTTAATAGAATCTTTTTTATTCATAATAATGTCCATATGGTCCATTCAATACCTTGCTTCCAACTACTCACAAGCGACCACTCCTCGTCGAACTGTGGATTGTCCTTTGATAGTTGTTTAATTATTTTAGTCAAAACCTATTCTAGTCCTTTTTCCCTCTAAATGCGCTAGACATTTGGAAAATTTTAGAATGGTCAAATATTAAAGCATTTGCAATCGATCCTATACCCGAAGCGTTTGGGACACGATGCATAATGTTTTATTTGCTATGTTCTCAAAATTCGAATTGTGAAGAGGAATGCCGTAATCATAATCGAAATTTCAAGAACACACTATGTACCTTTGACTAAATTTATTAACATTTCTCAACCTAAGCCTTTAGATTTGAAATGAAGCATAATATTCTCTCCCTTAATTATAGCAAAACAACTTTACATCCCTTACGACTTTGCAAGGTATAACTTTTGTTTTCTATAATTAATATTGCCAACTTGCAATATGTGCTTTAATAATCATACAATCATAACATTTATGATCCCACTATCATGATGATTATTATAAACATAACACTTATGCTCCCACTAGCTTCGACATGTATTCATAAACATCTTAACTTCAGAAAAAAAAATACCTATTGAATATCTTAAGTCCATGTTTTTAATACTTAATGCTTTGATAATCTTTTATCAAGGCCTCTTAAACTTATACACCTTTGTCTTAGATAGTTCATATGTGTGTCTAAACAATTAAGACTAATTGCCAAACCTCACAATTCAAATTATGGAAAGGGATACCATAACCATAATCAAATTCGAGAATGCAATTTTACAATCACTATCTTCTTAAAATCTTTCTTAGTGAAAGCATTTCCTCACAATCATTTTCATCAAGGCAGAAATCTTATGACACTTAGATTTAAACGGTGTATGTGTTCCTATCCATGTGAATTTGTTAAAAACAAATTCAAACTCATATGGACCGAACTTTCTTAATCTTGATTTCTTGCCTTATGGTAACACATCTGCACATCATGTCTTCCAAGTAGTTAAGCAGCTCACCCTTTCCTATCAATGTACCTTTCATTGATCAAGGTCCTTGCCTTTTTATGCATTCAAATGAGAACTCATAGGACTCACATGCATAATTAACTCGATTGGATTGGCACAGAAACAAAATAATGTCAAAACGATAGGTTGTAAACCTCAACTCGTGTGCTAGTGATGATCGATAAGGTCTATTTGATTTGTTATTGAAACCTTTCAAGACTAATAAGACTCTCACTCACTCCTTGACATATAAGATTCTCTTGTCAACAACCATTTCTTGACAAACAAATATTCAAGAGTTAGTGTAGCTTTTATCAAAACACTTCATAAATTGGTCCTAGTTGGTCTTTGTCTTATCCAAGACATCACAACTTTCCACATTTGATGAATGTTATAAACCTTCTTAATACTTATCACTCAATTTCACAATCTTAACTCTAAGACTTGTTTTTGGAACGAAGTATGATTGACTTCTTGATTTAACCATTTCTTCAATTCTTGATTCCTCTTCTTAGACATACAATTGTACTAAGACTCACTTAGAGGATCAATTGAGATATGGTTCTTAATCATTATGACCCATCATAAAGCATAAAAGGTACTCTCCCTTCTTCTTAGAATGGAGAAACTTTTATCTTTCTGCCTACTTGATTCTTCTTATTCGTTCTACTATTGATTTAAGCCTTTTTAATCAATTCCGAATTACACTTAATCTTGTAAGTATAATCATATTAACTAAACCTTTAGTAAATCATGACGAATATCTTTGTTACTCTTATGGTAGACTTGATCAACACATGACTTTGTGTACTCGATCTCCTAGTCCTTCACTTGGCACTTTGTCAATGAATTAGTCTAATTTCCAAATATGAAATTTCTCATTCATCGTGCAACCAAGTTGCATGATTCCAAGTTTATGTCCAATTGAAACTTGGGCGATGAGAAACTCTCCCTATTTGGTAAATTCTTGACTTTCCATAAATAACATAATAAGAACCAGATCCATTATTGCTAATAATAGAAAAATCCAAACATCAATTTTTCATATACGCAATTGCAAGGATAAATAAATAATATAAAATCAAAATTTATTTTATTGTGGAAAAATTTTGTCCTTACAATGCAATTCATTGAAAAACTATGCTAATACATCTTTCTTAGCAATCTAATTCTAACTCTAAGTAGTAGCTCAAGAATCTAATCTTCGAGAAATGTGATCGAAATCCATTCCTTCACGGTTAGATTTTGCTCACTTCTTCCCTTAAGCTTCCTTTCTTTTCTTCGATCTTACAAAACATCAATTGTAATCTTATGTATTAAGAATCTATAATAGAAGCTTAAAAGAGTTAGTTAATGGATTTTACCTATATTAGAGCCATACATTTCGACTCTCCCATCTCTTAGATCTCTTAGGTAAATAGGGCAACTTCGTCTCCAATGCCCTTTCTCTTGGCAATAAAAGCAGATTGACTCTCTTGGAACAAGACATGGAACTACTTCAGACATTGCCTTTCTCTTATGATCAAACTTTTCGATCATAGCATGTCTTTCGTTGCCATTGTCTATATCCATAGAGGTCTTGAAGACAGATTCATCAATCAACTTTGCTTTTCTATTGCACCAAACCATTGCTGATTCAGCAGCAATAAGCATATAGGTGAGATCTATAAGGGTCACGTCGCGGTTCATCATATAGTACTCTCTTATGAACTCACTATATGAGTTAGGAAGTGACTGAAGAACCCAATCAACAGTCATTTCCTCACAGACAACGGATCCCAACATTCTTAACCTATCAATGTGTGACTTCATCCCTAGGACGTGTGCACACACCGACTTTCCTTCTTTATGTTTACTTTCCAAAAGGGCTTGAGTGATCTTGAACTTTTCAAGCCTTTGAACTTGCGGTTTAGGGAGAATAATTTGAGGAGGAGGAGGAGGAAGTGAAGTATGATCTCTTGTTCCTCGATCGAATCGTAGAATATCATCTTCATGTGGAATGCTTGTTCCACGGGATTTGGGAAAACCATAGTTGTCGAACATTGACATCTAAAATACGGGAGAAAACGAATTCAAGTTAGTTGATTTATTGATTCCTCAGTAAATCACCCAAATGAAATACTAAGGCTAGGACCCAACACAATATTCTACAACTCGGGAGAGGGATGTCGTAACCCTAATTGCAGAATATTTGAAGGTAAGTGAATGACGATTCACTAATTTCCACCACGAAAAATGAAAAAGAATTTAAGTTTTAAATCTATGAAAACTCCTAGATCCTTTGAGATTCATTGAACTTTCAATGGCATGTTTAAATCTCGATATGCCCCTCTTGTTTGTGACTGGGATGCCGAAGATCACAAAGCGGGTGTGAATAACCATGCAAACTTACATGGTGCCCTCACATGTTACAGTCACCTATTCGATGTGCCGGTAAACCACAGACGCTCCACCGAACTATGACAAACATTGAGTCACCCTTTGCTACCTTTGCTTAGAACCATTTAGTGTGCCAGTAAACCACACACGCTCCACTAACGTCTTCGCAAGGGCACAAAGTGTAATTCCATGGAATTGCATCAATTCACTTTTGCCTAAGTAACTAAGATTGGGAATTTTATGAAAACATTTAGTTACTTTTATACTTCATTATACTTATAATGGAAGGTTTCGTCCTATCCTACCCGTTCGGCTAACGACCCTCCATTAGTCAAGAGTGCGGTGGGTAAGAGTGGATACCCATTCAATCGCCATTTTATAGGCAATTTCCTTAAACACCCCTTATAGACCAGCTTCGTGAATGAGGCCTACTAACGGTAAGACTGACTTTTACTTATACATATATATAATGTTAGACTTTTAATGTTATATATATAGTATAGGGTGTATTTTACACTTTTAAAATATTAGGTGGTCAAATTTAACAATTATACTTTTAATTCGATTAAATTTTAAACCTAAACTTTTATGGATTTATTAAACCTCTTTTAATTATACTCCTTAATTAATTAATAAAACCATAAGGGTGTAATTTGAACTTTTCAAACAATACTAGGGTTTTTTTTTTAGAATTTAACATTCCTAATTAAACTTTTAATCAACTTTTAAATTCCAAAACTTGAGGGCAAGTTTTGAAACATTTCAAAACATTAGGGTTTTAACTATTTAAATTTCAAAACAACAAAACTTTTGGGTTCAAATTTAAACTATAAAACCTAAGGGGAAAATATAAAACATTTCATAACATAAGGATCAAATAACAAATAATCTAAATTAACAATTAATCACATAATTATCCATATTTGATTTATTTAATGATTTCTTGCAAAACAATTTACCAATTTAATCAAAATAATTAATCAATTATCACATAAGGAAACAATTATCTTATTAATTGATAAATATCTTCAATTAGATCAAGAATATAGTCAAATATATCATAAAATTGGATTTATATTGATCTAATATGATAAGGTAACTATCCAAAAGCAAAAACAGCAAGAAATCCCGAGATATGCTCCATCTGACGAGTTGACTCGTCGAGTCAGGCTTGGACTCGTCGAGTCTGCATGGACTCGTCGAGTCTGCATGGACTCGGCGAGTCCAGCCTCCAGAAACCCAAAAATCGAATTTTTCAAACATATCAAGCATCAATACAATAGAAACCAGTCTAGGCTCTGATACCAATGATGGGTTTTGGTCATAAGACATCCTATGTGCTCATACAAACCCTAATGCTTGGATCTAGGTTTCTCTATTGTACATGCAAGTTATCCAAGACTATAAATCCTAATTCTAGCATACAAGTAATCATATTAACATGCGAATAGGTTTATAATATTACCTTGATTGTTATGTAGCAATAACAATCCCAATTCCTCCTTGAATTGACTTTGGAAGGCTTAGAGTCACAAGTGTCACTCCTCTAATGGCTTACAAACACCATAAACAAGTGGATGAAGAGGAGAGAGGTTAGAGGCTGCCCAAAAACGTGTGAAACCCTAGAAGGTTGCTTGTCCACGTTTTTGGTCCTTAAGGGATCTTTATATAGTGAGGCAATAAGGGTTATCTAACATGGAAACCCTAATTTGGATGCTTAAGCCCTAAGCAACCATGGAGCCCTTTCGACAAGGCCTTGGACGATTTTGATGGGTTTTAGCCATAAGAACTTTCCTATGTGCGCATGCAAAACCCTAATGCTTGGATCTAGGCTTACTAATAAACATGCTTTGAATCCAAGTCTTCTAATGACTAATTAGGTTAAATAACAACATTGAAACAGATCTAGAATCATACCTTTGAGTTCCTTGTTGATCTTGAGGTCTTGGAGCTTCTAGAGTCACAAATGTCACTCCTCTAATGGCTTACAAACACCAATAGCAAGAAGAATGATTTAGGAGAGAGGAGAGGGGAGGAATTCGGCCAGGGTTCTCTTACTTTATGAGATGTATCGAATTCCCTATGCCATGGGGTCTATTTATACTTGTAGACTCCTTAAGGGTTACAACCTAAACCCTAATTGGATAATCTTCTCTTAAGGATATCCAAATCCATTCCATAGATAAGCCTTTGGACGATTTTAGCTATCCTATATCTCATAGAATTCGTCCAAAGCATATCCCAATGGATTTACAGTCTAAAGTTTAACTATCAAACAATTGACAGTTTATACCCCTTTATTTAATTAATCTCTTTAAGTCACCAAATTAATTCTAATTAATTCTATGACTTATATTAATCAAATAACAAATATATTATTCATTATATTATTCTCATAATATATTAATAATATTTACTCTCTCTTAATAAATCATCATCCTATCAAGTTGCTATGGTGAAGGCAACCCAAAAGGACCATGCACAACCGGGTCAAATACTTGTCTAATATAGTTGCAGCCTTAGACACTATTCCAACAGTCTCCCACTTGGATAAGTCTAGTAACTATATGCACAAGTACAATTCGGTTTGCAATCGTAGCTCCCAAAGACGCTGTCAACTCTGATCTAATCAATCTTGTCCTTTAGATAAGGGAACATACAGTCCTCTGTTAGATATCATGCTGACAATCCTATGGAATGGTTAGTCAAGCATTTAGGTTTCTCGATCTCTGATTTATTTGACATAGAACTTAATCGAACACATCAATTCAGTTCTGACCGGGCCCGACACATAAGTCAAATCAAATCATCGAGCGGCCGAGATATCGCTTTTACCTTCTTAAATAAAAGTTACAGATAAACTTCGACTTATATGCATTTACTTATTCATTAACCAACTATACGCAACAATACGTTTTATAACACCAAGTTACTGATGCGTTTTCGTATTATCAATGTACAATCAATTAACAAATAATAAACCATATATCTAGGTTTTAAGACTATATGATATTATCGTCTTGCGACCACCTTTTATATCGTATTCCATAAGGTGATTCCAGCAAGCGCGGGTTTATTCCAATGCTCAAAACTAGTTCATAAGCACTCATGAACGTTGCAGCAATCCTTTGCTATGTCTAACACCATTTAGACATTCTACACACCAATTCATGACAATCTTCATTCATATCTACTCCCAACATATGAACGATTGTGGACCATTTGAACAATTCGATTATTCCTAATAAACTCAATTATTCTGGAAGTCAAAACATGCAAAGTGAAACAATAGCTAAACAATTAACATAAGATAGTAACATTACTCATAAATAAAACTCCTTTATTTAATCATCAAATGTCAATTACATTTATCTATTACACGTTTCTAATACAATCTAATCTATGTTAATATCATCCTTCAGCCCAATACTCCTAGCATGCTGCAAGTGCTTAACCCTACTCAGTCCCTTCGTAAGCGGATCTGCTGGGTTATCTTCTGATGATATCCTCTTCACTACGAGTTGTCCTTCTTCTACACGATGTCTAATGAAGTGATACTTTCTGTCGATATGTCTTGATCTACCATGATCCCTCGGTTCCTTGGTCAAGGCAACCGCGCCTTCGTTATCACAGAAAATCTCCATTGGCTCCTTTATGGCAGGTACAACTCCAAGATCACCGATGAAGTTCTTTAGCCATATTGCCTCCTTCGACGCTTCGCTCGCTGCAATGTACTCTGATTCGCACGTTGAATCAGCTACGGTTTCCTGCTTGGAACTCTTCCATGTCACTGCTCCTCCATTTAGGGTAAAGACCCAGCCCGACTGCGATCGGTAGTTGTCCCTGTCGGTCTGAAAGCTGGCGTCACTATACCCTCGCACCTTCAAGTCATCACTCCCTCCGAGGACTAAGAACCATTCCTTCGTCCTCCGAAGGTACTTAAGGATGTTTTTCACCGCAATCCAATGTGCCTTTCCAGGATTCCCTTGATATCTACTAACCATGCTCAAAGCGAAGGCTACATCAGGGCGAGTACAAGTCATAGCATACATGATTGAGCCAACTGCGGAAGCGTATGGTACTCGGCTCATTTCTGCTATCTCAGCTTCGGTACTCGGACTTTGAGTCTTACTTAATTTGGCATTACTTTGTATCGGTAGTTCTCCCTTCTTTGAGTTTTCCATACTAAAACGTTTTAGTACCTTCTCTAAGTAAGTATTCTGACTAAGTCTAATTAGTCTCTTACTTCTTTCTCTTACTATCCTTATTCCCAAAATGTAAGAAGCCTCTCCGAGGTCCTTCATAGCGAAGCACTTCCCGAGCCAGGACTTAACCTCCTGCAGAGCCGGGATGTCGTTTCCTATGAGTAATATGTCATCGACATATAGAACGAGGAAGCTTACTATACTCCCACTGGCTTTGACATATACACAAGATTCGTCTTCGCTTCGTACAAATCCAAACTCTTTGACTTTCTCATCGAAGTAAAGATTCCATCTGCGAGACGCTTGCTTAAGTCCATAAATGGACTTCTCAAGCTTACACACTCTATTCGGATGCTTCGGATCCACAAACCCCTCTGGCTGAGCCATGTAAACATCCTCAGCCAACTTTCCGTTAAGGAAAGCGGTCTTGACATCCATTTGCCAAATCTCATAATCATGAAATGCGGCAATTGCTAGCATCACTCTAATAGATTTAATCTTTGCAACTGGTGAGAAGGTCTCATCATAGTCAACTCCGGGAGTTTGAGTAAAGCCCTTCGCGACCAATCGTGCTTTATATGTGTGTACGTTCCCATCCACGTCGGTCTTCTTCTTGAAGATCCATTTGCACCCAACGGTCTTACGTTCGGGTACGTAATTAACCAAATTCCAAACTTGGTTATCATACATGGATTGAATCTCGCTATCCATTGCCTCTTTCCACTTTGCAGACTCCGGGCCTGCCATGGCTTCCTTATAGCTATTAGGTTCATCAAGGTTTACTAGTGTACCATCACTAATATACGTGTCCCCTTCAGTAGTAATATGAAAGCCATAAAACTGGGGATGAACTCTAACTCTATCGGAACGTCTAAGAGGTAAGGATTCGTCAATCGGTTCAACCGGAGTTTCCTCCTCGGGTTGAATGCTAGCGGTAGAGGTTCCTTCATCTATCGACTCTTGAATCTCTTCAAGTTCGATTTGCCTCCCACTGTCTCCTTGGCTCATGAGTTCTCGCTCTCGAAAAACTCCTCTCCTCGCAACGAAGACAACATTGTCCTTCGGTCTATAGAAGAGATATCCAAAGGATGTCTGTGGGTAGCCGATGAAAATACATCGCTCACTTCGAGGTTCAAGCTTGTCGTGAGTATCTCGTCTTACGAAAGCCTCGCAACCCCAAACCTTGATATGTGCCAACGAGGGAGCTTTCCCTGTCCACATCTCGTGAGGTGTTTTGGAACCTTCTTAGTAGGGACTCGGTTAAGGATATGGGCGACAGTCTCTAAGGCATACCCCCAAAAAGAGATAGGTAGTGAAGTACGACTCATCATAAAGCGAACCATATCCAATAAGGTTCGATTACGCCTTTCTGCCACACCATTCAACTGCGGTGTCCTAGGAGGCGTCAATTGTGAAACTATTCCACACTCCTTTAGATAATCGTGGAATTCAAGACTTAGGTACTCTCCTCCTCGATCGGATCGAAGCATCTTGATTTTCCTGCCCAATTGATTCTCCACTTCATTCTTGAACTCTTTGAACTTTTCAAAGGTGTCTGACTTTTGCTTGATTAAGTAGATATACCCATATCTACTATAGTCATCGGTAAAAGTCACATAGAAGCGGTTCCCATCCTTCGTGGTTGATCTAAACGGTCCACATACATCGGTATGTATTAGGTCCAATAGACCCTCGCCCCTTTCACATGTACTCGTGAAGGGTGACTTAGTCATCTTTCCAAGCAAACAAGACTCGCGTGTGTCATCTTCCCTAAGGTCGAATGACTCCAACACTCCATCCTTTTGGAGTTGCGCTATGCGTTTCTTGTTGACATGTCCAAGACGACAATGCCACAAGGATGCTTTATCCATACTAGTGGAAGAATCAATATTCAAAACATCATTTCCTAAGTTATCAACAATCATAACAGTTTCATATATTCCATTACATGGTATAGCTTCAAAGTAAAAGATACCATTTAGATAAGCCAAAATAGAACCATTCTCATTATTAAAAGAAAATCTAAATCCTTGTCTATATAAACCATGAAATGAAATGATGTTTCTAGCCATTTCTGGCGAATAGCAACAATTGTTCAAATCTAAAACCAAACTATTCCTAAGCACTAAAGAATACACTCCAATCTTGGTCACAGACGACGATCTTCTGTTCCCCATGATTAGATTGATCCTTCCTTGCTCCACATCCCTACTTCTTCTTAGTCCCTACACATTAGAACAAATGTGATAACCACAACCGGTATTAAGAACCCAAGAAATAGCATGATTAGAATCGTTAGATTTGATTGTGTATATACCTGCGAAAGATGGCTTGATCTTTCCTTCTTTGATCGCTTGCAGGTAATCCGGGCAGCTTCTCTTCCAATGTCTTATCTTGTGGCAGTGGTGGCACTCTGCCTCCTTTGGGTTAGATCAGGGCTTAGCGGGATCAACTTTGGTCCCACTAGAAGAGGCACCATCTCGGGCTTTCACCTTGCGATAGTTCTTCGATGAAGCTTTCCTCTTCTTTCCCTTCCCTTGACCAATAGCCAAGACAGGAGCAGCGGACGGATTGGGAGTAGGTGCAACATACTTGTCCTTGAAGTTGCTCTCAGCGACCCTCAAGAGACCTTGGAGTTTGCTTAGGGTGACCTCTTCTTTGTTCATGTGGTAGGTCATCCTAAATTGGTTGTACATCGGAGGCAAAGAGTGAAGCACCATGTCGATTGCCAAGTCCTCACCGAAGTCAACATTTAACTTGCGAAGGCGGTCGACATACCTTTGCATCTTTTGCAGTTGCACGGTAAGAGATTCTCCATGACCCATCTTCGCGAAAATCATGTTGGTGAAAATCTCATAACGCTCTTGTCTCGCGTTTTGATGGTATCTCTCCAATAAGTCTTGGTGCATCTCGTACGGGTACATGTCCTCGTAGGACTTTTGGAATTCGGAGTTCATGTTGGCGATCATGATGCAATGTACCTTCGTTGCATCTCGCTTATGAGTTTCAAAGGCGGTGATTTCGGCGGGAGTAGCAACTTCGGGGTTGATTTTCTCGAGCTTCTCATCGAGGACATACTACTTATCCTCATAGCGAGTAATGGTGCGAATGTATCTTATCCATTCGCTAAAGTTCGTTCCATCGAAGGTGACCTTTTGGCAAAGGCTCATCAACGTGAAAGAACTAGCAGCAGCGTTGTTTGCGTTCGACATCTACAATTAGAAAAGGACAAAGATAGATTAGAATAAGAATCCCTAATTATCACCCAATAAGAAAAATTAGGGCTAGGATCCAACAATAACATTTACATACTAGAAAAGGGATGCCGTAATCTAACATGCAAATAAATTGAAGGTAAGTGAATGACGATTCACTAATTCTCCATCACAAAACTTAAACTATTAGTCCTAAGTGTTTTTGAGAATTCCTAGGTTCAGATGAGATTCATTGAAACTATTCAATGGCATGTTTAAATCTCGATATGCCCCTCTCGTTTGTGACTGGGATGCCGAGGATCACAAAGCGGGTGTGAATTACCATGCAAATTCACATGGTGCCTTCATTGTAACGATCACCTATTCGATGTGCCGGTAAACCCCACACGCTCCATCGAACTATGATAAACAATGAATCACCCCTTGCCACCTTCGCTTAGAACCAATTAGTGTGCCGGTAAACCACACACGCTCCACTAACTTCTTAGCAAGGTGTAATTTCATGGAATTGCATCAATTCACTTTTCCTAAAGTAACTAGGATTGGGAAATTTTAAAAATATGTGTAGTTACTTTATATTTCTTATTATACTTTTAATGAGAGGATGAGGTTGCCCTATCCTACCCGTTCGGCTAACGACCCTCCACCAATCAAGCAAGCGGTGGGTGTGAGTGTACACCCATTAAGCGCCCTTTTATAGGCCGCAACCTTATACCCACGTTATAGATCGACTTCGTGAATGAGGCCTACTAACGGTAAGACTAGCATTTAGTTATACATATATATATATATATATATATATATATATATATATATATATATATATATTATTCTAGTAATATCATATTAGTATAGGGTTGTATTTTAAAACTTTTAAAATCTAGGGTTTGAAATTTAAGTTGTCTAAATTAAAAAAAAAAACTTTGAATCACAAATATAAATTTCAAAACTTGAGGGTAGGTTTTAAACATTTAAAACATGGAGGATCAAATAACAAATAATTCCAATTAACAATTAATATCCTAATTATCTATATTTGATTTTATTCAAGATAATTACCAAAATAATTAAAATAATTAATTAATTATCATATAAGGAAATTAAATATTTTATTAGTTGATAAATACCTTTAATTGGATCAAGATAATAGTCATATATATCAAAAAATTGGATTTAGATTGATCTATTATGATTAAGGTAAGTTTCCATAAGATAATCATGAAAAAATCCTGAATCTGGCCATTCCTGACGCCTGGACTCGCCGAGTGCACAAGGGGACTCGTCGAGTTAGGCCTACTCGCCGAGTCCACCTTGGGACTCGCCGAGTCAATGACTCAGAAACCAAAAAATCGAATTTTGTAGGTTTGTTTCAGTTAATCAAGCAACAATTTAAAGAAAACCAAGCTAGGCTCTGATACCACTGATGGGTTTTAGCCATAAGAACTTTCCTATGTGCGCATGCAAAACCCTAATGCTTGGATCTAGGCTTACTAATAAACATGCTTTGAATCCAAGTCTTCTAATGACTAATTAGGTTAAATAACAACATTGAAACAGATCTAGAATCATACCTTTGAGTTCCTTGTTGATCTTGAGGTCTTGGAGCTTCTAGAGTCACAAATGTCACTCCTCTAATGGCTTACAAACACCAATAGCAAGAAGAATGATTTAGGAGAGAGGAGAGGGGAGGAATTCGGCCAGGGTTCTCTTACTTTATGAGATGTATCGAATTCCCTATGTCATGGGGTCTATTTATACTTGTAGACTCCTTAAGGGTTACAACCTAAACCCTAATTGGATAATCTTCTCTTAAGGCTATCCAAATCCATTCCATAGATAAGCCTTTGGACGATTTTAGCTATCCTATATCTCATAGAATTCGTCCAAAGTATATCCCAATGGATTTACAGTCTAAAGTTTAACTATCAAACAATTGACAGTTTATACCCCTTTATTTAATTAATCTCTTTAAGTCACCAAATTAATTCTAATTAATTCTATGACTTATATTAATCAAATAACAAATATATTATTCATTATATTATTCTCATAATATATTAATAATATTTACTCTCTCTTAATAAATCATCATCCTATCAAGTTGCTATGGTGAAGGCAACCCAAAAGGACCATGCACAACCGGGTCAAATACTTGTCTAATATAGTTGCAGCCTTAGACACTATTCCAACAGATTTCATATGGGCTTCCCCCATAGAATTCGTCCACCTTATAAAAGGCAATCCATGGCCCAAATTTCAATTATCTTATAATTACAATTCCAGTCCCTTAAGTTTAATTAATCTCTTTTAATCACAAAACTAATTACCAATTAATTATTGACTAATATTAATTAAACAATATGATTTCTCCTTTAATATATTATTCACATAATATATTAATAAATCATATTTAATCATTTCTCTCCATAATTCATCCTATCAAGTTGCTTTGGTGAAGGCAACCCAAAAGGACCAGGCACCATCGGGTCAAGTACATACCAAAATAGTTATGGACTAAGACACTAATCCAACAATTATAGAGTGATATAATTTCATATATTTATTTAAATCAATGACTATAATTTTATATAACTAAAAAAATATCTCTTAATTAATAATTTATTTAAAGTAATTTATTTGAAATAATTGATTAATAATTTTAAGTTTTATTATGAAAGTTTAATTAATTTTATAATCGTGGTTCTCACGGGTTATAAACTAATTAAATGATAAACAAATGAAAAAGAAAAAGAAAATAAATACATCAAAGATATTATAATCATTTTAATTTTTAATGGAACAAAATATGTAGCAAAATTAGCTCCAAATGACCACTTATATAAAACTTTAGTGGTTTTGAACTTTTTCCTTAAAAAAAAAATACCACTATCATTTTTTGCATTTTGGCTATGTCTGACGTACTAGCTGATAGCTGGAAAGTTAGCTGTTAAATAAAAACTAGCTGATAACTGAAAAGCTAGCTGATAAAAAATAACGTTTAGTAACACTAGCTGAAATATATAAAATTACATAAAATGACATATAAGAATATATGTTTCTATAATTAATTAAGGAGTGTATTTAAGTTTTTTTGAAAAAAACTCCTAAAAAATAGTCTAAATAGCTTTTCAAAAAGTTAGCTTATAAGCTACTTTTTGCTTTACCAACCACGACATAAAAAATCTCAAAAAAAATAATAAGGTAAAAGATATCAAAGTCCAAACTTTTCCAAAGTGAACAAACCGTTTCCTCCCCTTCGGCCTTTCGCTGGTGCGGTCAGGTTTTACATGACTCGTGCCACATGTCCGACACGTCTTGTGGGTTGGTTGCAGGTTGCAACCCTTTTAAAACCGCTGATAACAGGTGGGTCAAATACACATACTCATCTACCTTGAACTCCGATTACGCCACAGTTCCCAACAAACAAACGACGACGACGTTTCACCTCCGCTTTTTCTCTTGTCGACGAAACGTACAGTTTGATTAAGCTGCATCGGGATCGATCTCTTGATTCACGACTTTCATTTTCCTTTACTCCTAAGCAATTCGATTTCAACCGGAAGCCCCGAAGAAACTCTACGACGATTTAGGTATATGCTGCCTTAGTTTTCAGTTTTTGGATGTTTTGAAGTTTTTAGCTGTTAATTACGTTTATGTAGTTAAACTGTTTGAATCATAGGTTACGATGACCTGATTGATTAGTTAATGCAGTGATGGTATTTAATTGGGTTAAACTATACTGGCTGAGATCGAATCTACAATTTAAACTCAAATGTGGCTTGAAAGGGTTAAATGCAAGGAATTTCAACTAAGATTGTAAAATAACTCCAAAATTATAGATCGCCTAGAAGAAGGTTTATTGTTCAAAGTAACAAGTCCTTTTGAATTTTGGATTCAAAGTATACATTGTTTGATCTCAAAAGTCAAAATGCATCTATAATTTTGCAGCCTAGAGTATCATTTCCCCCCCTTTAACTCCATTGCAATGACTCTATCATGGGAATTTGGAAGCTAATTACCAGGATGCGAATGTAACTTGAGATTTTTTTTTCTACCTTCGTGGACTTTTCAATGCAATGTTACATGAATACATCTTGCGCAAATAGTTGCAACTTTTTCTTGAAATGTATTTTTGTTGCACTAAATTGTTACAAAGAACTATAAAACCCCACCTCACCTAGCTGATAATGCTTGTTGATCTCTGGAAGAGCTAGTATGGGATCAGACAATTGCAATTGGCATTCAGATCTGGACTATGATCAATGGGTTCCCCTCCCAGTAGCTGGACCACGGCCATCTGCACGTTATAAGGTTTGTAATTATATCACTCAATAGTATTACATCCATATCTTCATCCTCTTTCTTATCAAATTACTCTTGTCTTCATACTTTTATACATCATTTCCCTCTTGTATTGTAGCATGCTGCAGCTGTCATCAATGAAAAGCTATACATTGTTGGTGGAAGTCGTAATGGGAGATACTTATCTGATGTTCAGGTATCAATTATCATCATGCCAAAATCGCCAATACAATTCTGCTTATCAAAGCTAACCATTTTTCCATTGTGGGTTTAACAATGGGTGCTTATGGTTGTAGGCTCTTGATCTAAGAAATTTAATTTGGTCCACTATTAAATTAAGAACTCAATCAGGGCCTGATAGTATCAACGATGGTCAATTATTTGAAGTCTTCCCTGCTACATCTGGTCATAGTATGGTGAGCTTTTCTTCCAGATTCATCTAGAACCTTCTCTACAATTCAACTGTCATCTAACCATGGTCTACATACATTACAACTCTTAATGTAGGTCAAGTGGGGAAACAAACTCCTCATCATTGGTGGCCACTCAAAGGATACCTCTGATAATGTGACAGGTTTGTTCTCACAAGCACATGGTTTATGTATTCTCTGTAGAATCTAACGATTTATTAAGTTACATGTAGTGCGTTTCATTGATCTTGAGTCACATGTGAGTGGAATAATGGAAGCCAAAGGAAAAATTCCGGTAACCCCTTAACCTTTTTTCAACTTTATGAAGGTGAATGAGGTTAAATTGGTCAATATGATCATTGTATCTTTTAGGTAGCTCGAGGTGGGCAATCTGTGTCATTGATTGGTTCAAAAGTTATAATGTTTGGGGGAGAGGACAAACACAGACGACTTTTGAATGATGTTAATGTCCTTGATCTTGAAACAATGATTTGGAATTTTGCTGAGACTACGTAAGTATTATATTATTGTTATTCATTTTTCTTTTTTTAATTGTTGTGTGCTTCAAGTTTCAATCTTTTAACATGCTTTTGGATTAATATGTTCTGATTTGATAGGTTGACTCCTCCACCTCCAAGATTTGATCATACAGCTACTGTGCATGGAGATCGATACCTTCAAATATTTGGTGGTTGTTCTCATTCAACTTTCTTCAGTGATCTGCACGTGCTCGATTTAGAAACAGTAATTATTAATTATTAACCTTTCTTTATGCTTTTTATCATAAGATAAATATATATATATATATATATATATATATATATATATATATATATATATATATATATATATATTTTTTTTTTTCTTCAAATATATTTGTCTTTTTACTGCAGTTAGAATGGTCCCAACCACAGATTCAAGGCAGCATTGTGTCTCCTAGGGCAGGCCATGCTGGAATATCTATTGATGAGAAGTGGTTCATTGTTGGTGGTGGAGATAATAAAACTGGTACATGTAAAATTTATATTAAATAAAATAAATAAATAAATAGAATGTTATTAACAATAATATCACTTTTGGTTGGTTACAGGTGCTTTAGAGACACTGGTCCTTGATATGTCTACACTTGTCTTGTCCATCTTGACAACTGTAGAAAAGAAAGATCCCCTTGCTAGTGAGGTTATTAAGTTTTTACCAAAATACCCCTTTCCAAAAAAATATATTTATTTGTAAATAAATGAAACAGGGGCTCACCATATCATCAGCATTGGTAGATGGCCAACAGTTCTTGATTGCTTTTGGTGGATATAATGGGAAATATAACAGTGAGGTATTGTTTATAAACATATAAAATTTTTAATCATTACTATAGTTTAATATTTAAATTGTTATCTTTATAGTTTATATAATCTCTTAGCTTTTAATATCCTTATTAGGTTTTTGCAATGAAGCCAAAACCAAAGGACTTAAAACACCCAAAAATCTTTAAGTCATCAGCAGCTGCAGCTGCAGCAGCTTCTGTAACAGCTGCATATGCTTTAGCTAAATCTGAAGATTTGACAGCTGTCGATAATTCAAAAAGTAAAGTTGATCTTTCGGTTGAAATTGGTGTTCTCAAAGAAGAAAAAAAGGTGTTGGAATCATCTATCGCGTGGGTCAAAGCAGAAAAGTCAACACTAAAGTCAAAGCTTGATGAAGTCAACGAAACTCATGTTGACTTGTCAAAGGAGTTGCATTCTGTTCAAGGTCAACTGGCTGCTGAGAAATCTAGATGTGCTAATCTGGAGGTCCTCTTTCTATCCATCTTTTTTTTTTGGATTAAAGATTTATAAATTTTTTAAATAAATTTGAGTTTTGGTATTTCAGGCACAAATATCAGAGCTACAAGTGATGATGTCATCAATGGAGTCCGTAGAGCAGAAAGTTGAAGCACTTCGGTCGCAGAAATCTGAGTCTGTTCAGAGACAAACTTCAGCTGTATCTTGGAGGTGGATGTCTCCATAGAGTGGTGGATGTCTAAATCGGTCTTTTTACCATGTTTGTTTCCAGTCTTTTTTTTTTTTTTTTAATTGTTTCATCTAATTGTTAACAGATTATAAGAAATATCTTTTTTTATGTGACCATGCAGTGGTTCTTTCTTTGCTACTTTGTTATAAATTGTTACAAACTAGAATAATAATGATATAATATTTTATAAACGGCAATAATAATGATATAAGTGATTATGATAAACGGCAATAATAATGATATAATTTTTTTTGTTTTTGTATTTATTACATTTATATGTTTTTTTTTACGTATAAATATGTATTTATATATTTATTTATTTAATAATATTGATAAAAGCGAATTTAATTTTTTTTAATGATTTTCCCTTATAATAATATTAATAATAATAAATGCATAAATTATTGAACTTAAACTTACGAAGGTAATAGTTATATATAGTACTAATGGTGGAAATCCATTTGAATCCTCCGGCTCAATTGGTAAGGTGCCTTGTTTAATAAATAGGATACGCAAGATCAAATCTTCTCGCTATGTTTTTTTTTTGAAGATTTAAAAACCTTAGTAGTATTTAATAGGAGAGTCTGCCACGTCAATAGGCTACGAGTACCACATTAGTCTGGCGTGTCAAATAGGTTAAAAATGATTAAAGTGTAACAATTAGCCGGTCTTTTGAATTTTTTTATTAAAAAAATAATTTGGGATTAAATTAAAACTTTTCCAAAAGTTTAGGACTTTTTTTATAAAAACCTCAAATTAAATGCAAAATTTCCATTTTCTTATCTTATATCTCATAAAAACACACCTATCATTATTTAATCGTTTGACCATTTTCTACACAATCAAGAACTTGTAGATAATAATGCATCAAATTATGTATAACCTATCTAAATAACATATAGGTTATACATAATTTAGAATACCAGATAATAATATTGGAATTTTGCTTTTTAATTTGATGAGTATTTTTATGGGAGATTGGATGGAATGGAGTTAAAGATCTAGCCAAGTGAGGAAAAAGTTTGAGTAAAGACATTTTGTGGGAACTTATTGAATAATCGGTTTATATATATATATATATATATATATATATATATATATATATATATATATATATATATATATATATATATATATATATAGAGAGAGAGAGAGAGAGAGAGAGAGAGGTTCAGGTGTTTAATGTATTTATTGTGTTATTGTATGTATAAATGTGAGCCAATCAAAATTAAATAATTAAATAATTAAATAAGGATAATTTAGTAATTTGTTCAATAACTTCCAAAAATAATCCCTGTAATCATGGTATTGACTTTTATTAAATCTCGTTCCCCTCTTTATATAAAAAATGATTTCTGAAAACCCTAAATTGAGCAACAGACTGCTGATCCCCTCGTTAAACCATTCCAGTTCTCCAACCACATAGCCACTGTTGATTGCAACTATAGACCGGCGATTGTAGACCCATCGCACTCGAATGACGTGCTCTGATGGTCGTTTAGATCGAAGAAGGACGTGGGCCGAAGCAGCGGGGCTACTTTCGTCCTCTGTAGCTTTGAAGTGCGAAGCAGAGAGGGTTAGATGAAAAAGTCAGAAAAGTTCCCGGTTAGAATAAGGAATCAAATGGGGGTCTCGGTGGCGTTTGCTCGACAATCCCAATGTTTCCCCCTTGTTTTGGTAGTCCCGATCAACGACAGGTAAAAAATGTCTCGATAAACCCAATTAACCCTGATGTTTAGATAGTCATCAAACATCAATAAAATCTTTCAAAATCACTTCGTGTTACAAGCATCTTGCTGTAATTTGTTTTAACTCTATGTACGTGTACCTATTATTTGAGATACATGCTTATGTATATTTAGATTCTGCCCACCAACTGTTCGCTGAAATGCTTGAATGAAACAGTTCCTCTATTTCCATCCAAACAGAAAGACAAATAGTTCCTCTAATTATGTTGGCATTTGTTCACGAATTGTATGAAATCGCGAATCCAATTCTGTTGGAATGGAATCATGAATTCTAATTCTATTGGAATGGAATCACGAATGCATTTCTTTTTAATGGTTTTTGCATGACCTTATTTTGGTTTGTTTGAATTTTATCTTATATTGTTGGTTAATAATGATCAAGTGTTGAATACCATTATTTATTGTAGGTACGAAACGAGAGATATCAAAGCAAAACATGGTACATATGAAACTTACAACATTCTACTGGAATAGATTCTTGAATTTTGATTCTGTGAGAATAGAATCTTGAAGATGAACATTGTATGGGATGAAGATGAACAATGACCACCAATCTTCCAAAAAGAATGAATTATTCTACCAGAATAATATACAATATAATGAAAAAAGTATATGTAATAGTATATTCTGGTAGAATGATTCATATATTGTGTTTTTTGTGTTATTAATAAGTGTAACATTCGCATAAAATATTATATATATTTTTTTCTTTTCTAAGAATGTAATGAATTTTTTTTAACTTGTATCCAAAATTTTGTTATTCTTCAAGAAGTTCATTAAATCAAAATATATATTATGTCAGAATGTGTAATTCTTGTTTGGTTCAATCATATTTGTTATTTTTCAATATATTGATAAACATATTCCGTCAGAATTTTCGAATTAGGAGAATTATCATCCATACAATTAGATTTTTAAAATTAATAGAATCTATTTTCCTTTTTTAAGTTTGTGTTAATTGACTAAAATACCCTTAGAATGAAATTAGTTGGTATTTTTTTTTAATTATATTTAATTTAATAATATGTACTATTCACTTTCCAAAATTAAGTAAAATGTTCGACCCACAATTATGCATACAATAACACAATACTTAGTTTGAATAGAATAACCTAAGCCTATATATATATATATATATATATATATATATATATATATATATATATATATATATATATATTACAGAGATGACCATTATTCCCTCATGCCAAATCTTTTCCAACATGTAATTGTATAATTTTTATCTTATTATATACTCCCTCCGTCCCAATATTATTGTCCACAGACAAAAAACACACAAGTTAAGAAAATCATTAATTATCACTAACTTTATATAATAAAATGACAGTTTTGTCCTTACTTTGCATTTAATGTTCTATTAAATGCTTAGTTGGTTAAGTAATAAAGAGGGGGTATTTTAGTAAAAATGTTATTTATATTTAGAAATGGACTATTATTTTGGGACAAACCAAAAAGGAAGATTGACTATAATTTTAGGACGGAGGGAGTATTATACTATATAACCATCGTAATTATGTATTTTATTGTTATATAAATTTGCTAGCATATCTACTCTAATAAATGAAGGTTTTTTTTGCCACATGTCCTCTTCTCATTTATTTGGACACATAGCATTTTCTAAAATTTTTAAATTTTCTATTTTCCACTTGTCATTTTATTGTATTTTTTATTTTGTTAAATCAAAATTCCACATTTAATATGAAAGGTAATATATATAGTGTTTATTAGAAAGAGTTTATATATATAATGTATTCAATACATTAAAGTCTCATTAATTTTCATAATTCAAATCTTTTCTCATTTTTCTTATAAATTCAAAATTTTCAAATTGTTAAAATTATATATATATATATATATATATATATATATATATATATATATATATATATATATATAAACCAATGTAATACATGGATCTCACACCTAATTAATTATTATATATTACTTATACAAAGTTGAAATTTTCGAAATCACAACAATATACAATTTTTACTGTATTAGGAGATTCCTATAGAATTTCAACTATAGACTCTATAGTAATCTCCCAAGATTGTAAAAGCTTGTATATTGTTCTAATTTTAAGAATTTCAACTATAAATGCGAATCTAACCGTATTAAGCAAGTATCAGATTTATAGATTAGTTATCACTTTAAGTTAGATAATAAGTAAAACAAGGTTAAGCATTAGAATGATAAACTTCTTAATAAAATGCTTATGTTTTGAACTTTTATCATAAAACAATTGTCTGTGGTCCAAGATGATATTTTTGGTAGGGGTGTATATGAGGCGGTTTGGTTAATACATTTTGATAGCCATTAAGCACAATTAATATTGGTTATGACTTATGATTAATGGTTTTTCTCGGTTAACGATTTTGGTTAATGGTTAATATTAGTTAACCATAATGCTCAAAATTATATAAATGGCGAAAGTATATTGGTATAAAAAATGAAAAAAAAAATGTAAAAACGTCTTCGGTATCAATGTTTGTAACTTAGCTTATAGTAATAGAATAAAATGTGTACATTTGATACTTAGAGTAAGATAACACATAGTCACATTCAAAATAAAAAACATTCAATAAAAATATAAAACATTAAAAAATTTGACATTAATAATTTCATATATTGATAATTGATATTAATATTAAAAGAGGCAAACATTCATATTATGTGTTATGTGGATAAAAAAAAAACAATCACTCATATACATTAAATGTGATTAAGTCAAAAAAACAGTAAATCAAAAAAGCCAAAACAATTCAAAAATATACAGTCTTTATATATCACAGAGTTAAGAAGAACTAAAAACTTAACTTACCTAGAATATAAGTTTTGATTATAAAGTCAAAAAATCCTTCGAATATGATTATAACGTCAAAACAGTCTTTGATTATGATTAATTGTGTGAAAAGCCTTCGATTAGGATTATGAGTGTGAAGATTAAACTAATTGTGAATAATGTTTACAAATTGTAGAATTTGCCGATTAGGAATTACAAACTTAATCAACAATCTAACTCAATACATGATTGAAAGATTGTGTGTGTCTGCATGATCAACCTTTGCCTTTGATGGTTTGATTGTTCGTTCGTCTTCTGATAAATGAGGATTAATGGATTATAAATGAGTCTTAAATAAGTTTGACAATATTATTTTATATATAATCTATAATTTTTATATATCTGTATGACTTATTAAAATATAAACTTTTATAAAGTTAGCGGTTCAGTTAATAATGGTTCAGTTAACCTATAAAACCATAACCAAACCGTTAGTTATCGGTTAACAAAAATTAGAAACTGAACCAACGGTTTTTAAAATGGTTCGGTTATATCGGTTAATTTGGTTTTAGTTCGGTTTTTCGGTTATTATGCTTACCCCTAATTTTTTTTAAAAGAATAAAATAGATTTAAATCAAACACAACCATAAGATCAATACATATCGATTGAAGGTAAACGGATAACAAGCTGCATTGCTAGCCCTTTCTGGATGGCAAAACCAATTCTTTTGAAAACAATATTTGTGGATCTAGGAGATATGACATTAGAATGCATGACCTGTTGGACTTTATTGAGGAGCTCCACCGCCTTTGGTGCGAGAAAACCAAATGTATCGAATGCAAAAGGTACAAACACATGTTGATTTTCTATACTTTCATTCTCGTGCTTTACCACTTTGCATGCAACGACTTTCAAAGCGGCATGCCTAGCTGTGAAACCTCCACTCCCCAAACCAACGAGATGAGAGACCCCAGTAAGATCCACGCACACATGCTTCCCTCCTATCCATCCAAAGACCAAATGGTCAGCCAGTCTAAGTGTAGACCTTCCTTCTACGGGTTCGTCAAAAAGTTAACCGACGCTTCTTTTTTCACAAAAATACTAGCACACTGGCAAGCATCAAAGAGAACATCCCAAACCACGACCGGCAAGCATCAAAGAGAACATCCCAAACCACATCATGTCTATACTTGAAACCAGGGAACTCTCTACAATGAACCACGTGTTCCCCAAAGGTATCCAAACATGCCTTGTGGCAAACTGGGCATATATCGTCAATTGAGTATATGAGAATTATGAGGCGGTAACGAAGGATAGTTCAGTACTCCACTGGAGACATATGCTGGCCAAGACCATCAAAGATAGTTAGCATAAAATCCTAATTTTTGGGTTGGTCCCGCCTATAATTTGTTTTTAGAGAAATGATGATCTTACTTTGCGAAAAATGATATGTTACGTTAAAAAGTTAAAAAAATAAAGTTCTAGTTTTTGTACACATAGTTACTAGACTTATTTTTGTGTTCGATAAGTCATTGAATTTGTTGAAAATGTTAAAAAAAAATACTAAATGACAAGGTATACTGTGGTTTGCCCGTTTTCGACATCTTTTCCAGCCAAACATAAGTTTATCGGTCTAACATGAATTTTACAACAAACTTTAGTTGCAGAAAAATAGGTTGTTTTCCGAAATTTTTTTTCAAGAAAAATGAGAATTTTGAAAACGCATTTAGTTCGTATTATTTTTCTAAATTTTTCACGGAAAATGAAATTACAAAGAAGTTGGGGGTGCTATGGTTGTGGAGAACCGTTTTCATTTTCTAAAAAATGTTTTCAGAAAATAGAGTTAGTTTTTATTTTCATTTTTCAATGAAAATTTAGAAAATGCATTTGGTTGGAATCGGTGGAATTGTTATTTTCCATCTTAGAAATTTAAAAAAATTTGGAAAACCGTAAAAAATCACTTTTCAAATTTACATAGAATTTGGAAAAATGAAATTTACATTTTCTTAAAAAACTTTGGAAAACTGAATGAAACAAACACGTTTTCAAAATTTCCGTTTTTTTTTTTGGAAAATATTCCTGGAAAACTAGAAAATTTTCCATAATCAAGCGCACCTTGGAAATTTTTGAAAAAACAATAATCATTGTTTTCCATATTTTTATAATTTCAATTTTTTTCTAAAATATAAATACACATCCACTCCTACCCCATCCACCTCTACCTACACCCACCCACCCATTCCCAAACCCAAGCCCACCCCTACTACTACTACTACTACTACTACTACTACTACTACTACTACTACTACTACTACTACTACTACTACACACACACACACACACACATACACCTACCTCCACAAACACACACCCACACCCATCCCCATCCCCACCCCCACAAACACACACACACATACATACCTACCCACAAATACACACATACACAAACACACACACACACACACACCCATAAATACACACCCATACCCATACCCATACCCATACCCACACCCACCCACACACATACACACCGAACCCCCACAAACACACTCAGATACACACCCACAAACAAACACACCCACCCACACCCACACACACCTACACCCACATACCCATATACATACACCCACCCCACCCCTACAAACACACATAGGCACACCCTGTAGCACCTGGGTCTTGGTACGTATTTTGTTTTAAGTATTTTGCATTTTTAGCCTTGGACTCGACGAGTTGAAGGACCAACTCATCGAGTAGAAGCGGGACGGGACGCGGGATTTAAGTGATGAACTCGACGAGTCGGGTCCAGGACTCGACGAGTCGGGTCCAGGACTCGACGAGTAGACCCTGTCTGGACAAAAACCCTAATCCGAGGGTTTGCACCCTATTTAAACAATGTTATGTCGGCCATAACATCCCTTATGCTCCCAGAACACCTCTCATTGAAACCCTAGCCGTTATTGAAGCAATCTAAGCCTTGTTGGTGGATTTTGGTGCTTGTAATCTTAAGAAGGAAGGAGAAAAGCTTGAGGAAGCAAGTAAAGACCAAGGGAACCCGAGTTTGTGCACCTTCTACAGTTTATTGAAGGTAAAAAGCTGTAACCTTGCTCTTTCATTTGCTAGATCCCTTTTTGGGGAGATTTAGGGCTTTTATAAGCCAATTTTGATGGCCAACCATGATTGCAAACATGGTTGGGGGTTAGAGATTTTGAATCAAGTCATCAAGGGAGTTATAAGGCAGTTGGGGACTGCTTTTGCACCCATGAAAGGTCCCATGCATCATAAGAGCTTCTTTTATGTCTTTTTGAGCTCAAAGTCCCATGCAAGCACGTAAAGTTTGTAAATTTACGTGCCATATCGATTGTAGAAGCTTGGATCTATATTTTGATAAAAGGTTAAATCGAGGATTTAGAGTGTGGACGTGACCGACTCGGCGAGTCCGTTCCTGGGACTTGCTGAGTCCAAGGTTTTGAGTCCCATATCTGTTGAAGGTCAAAAGAACTCAGTTGGGTGTTAGAAGGGTTGTAACTAGACATAAAGAGTGACCCAACGCATTGGACACAATTTTAGACCTGGAGTTCATGGGACTCGACGAGTACTAGAACAGACTCGGCGAGTCCAAGGAAATCTTCTTAAGATTGAAGATGAACTCGACGAGTTGTTCATGAAACTCGGCGAGGACAGGACTTGTTCATTAGATGAAGGTGGACTCGACGAGTGTTCAACAACTCGGCGAGTCGGATGAGTTTCATGCGATGTTCATACAAGAGAGGAACTCGTTGAGTCAATGCTAAACTCGGTGAGTCGAGATGTGGATAAGGACGAGTAAAGGGTTAGGGACTCGACGAGTTGACTGCCCAACTTGACGAGTCGGGTCAACTTGAAGTTGACTTTGAATGGACTTGGACTAACCCTATTTAGGGTTGCATGTGCTGTGTGTTGACTTGAAGGCTGTTGTGTAGGAATCGAGGAGTCGAAGGGAGTCGACTTGTGCGCCGAGGATAATTCAAACACTGCACGACATTGAGGTGAGTTACCTTCCAATAGGGGTAGGTCTAAGGCCACAATGCTGGCCCACCAAAAAGGGGTATTTAGAAGATGATTGTCTTTGTGATAATTATCTTGGTCTGGTTATGTGTTTTGGTCATGAGATTTAACTGCATGGCATGTTATGTGTGTAGTAGGGATTAGCTTCCCTGACAGTGGTCCTTAGGACCTAGCGGTAGGTCAGTACCTGGATATGCCTGACTATATGCTTATATCTGTTGTTGCATGCTAGTGGTAGGGGGTGAAATAGTCCACAATTACAGGTTGAAAGATACCGATGATGATTACCGGTTGAAAGATACCAATGAAGGTTACCGGTTGAAAGATACCGATGATATTGTCCGGTATGTGGTATGATGGGGGAACTCACTAAGATTTGTGCTTACAGTTTTGGTTTTCGTTTTAGGTACCTCTTCGTCGAAGGGGAAGGAGCCAACGGTGTAGCAGCGCATCACACACACATGGTTTCCGCATTGAGTTTCTGGGATTTTACTCTGATTTTCATTACTTTTGATGTCATGGTTTGAGACACGACATTATGATTTTGTAAGGTGTTGTTTTATCGCCAATGTTTTGGTAAAATGTTTGTTAAACATATTAATTAAAAAAATGAAATTTTCGGGCTTGAATTTTGGGACGTTACACACCCATCCACCGAACACCACTACCACAATCACTGAACTACCATTACCATCACCACCACCGCTACCGCATCACCAGTAACACCGCCACCGCCATCACCACCACTGCCATAATTGCTGCCGCCACCACCACCACCTGTCATCAACACTACCATCGCCACCCCGCTCCATGGCCGCCACCACCTCCACCACCATCGTCACCATCATTGACACCACCTCTGCCTCCCGCTGTCTCCCCCACCCCACCCTATCACCGTTACCGTTTTCTAAAAATGAAAACCGATAGAAAAATAAACATCTAAACATGTTTTCTAGTTTTCTAAAATTGAAACTAAGAAATGAATAAGTTTTAACTAAACGCGTTTTCTTAAATTTCCAATAAAAACTAAAAACGAAAAATGAAAATTGTTTTTCCAAAACTAAACACAACCTTAGTTGTTTTTGAAAAACAAACCCTTAATCTTGTTTATATTGTTCGATTTTTTGAAGGACAAATGAAAGAACCCCTTTCTAAAACTACATCATATTACTCTAAAACATGCTACATGCATATTCATAAACAATATTTTACATTGATAGTTTAATTACAAAAGAGTGGATACAAACCGACTATTAAGATTTTTACAAAGTTTTATATATTACATAATTTCCCAGGAATTTATACACTAAATACAAAAGCTATAATATTATCTATTCTACATCTCCTAACAGTACATAACTATACTGGATGCTTATGTTGGAATAGTGTCTAAGGCTGCAACTATATTTGGCAAGTATTTGACCCGATTGTGCATGGTCCTTTTGGGTTGCCTTCACCATAGCAGCTTGACATGATGATTTATAATGAGAGAGTAAATATTATTAATATATTATGAGAATAATATAAGGAATAATAATATTGTTATTTGATTAATATAAGTCATAAATTAATTAGGAATTAATTTGGTGACTTAAAGAGATTAGTTAAATAAAAGGGCATAAACTGTCAATTGTATGATAGTTGTACTTTGGGCTATGTTTCCTTATGAATAAGGGAGTGGACGATTTTAGGGTTAGGAAAGGCCTAGAAATCATCCAAGGCTTATCAATAAGGAGATTAGATTGCTTAGGGCCTAAGTTATCCAATTAGGGTTTAAGGGTGAAACCCTAGGAGGCTCACTAGTATAAATAGACCCTTAGGGTTAAGAAAATCGGCACCCCTTGGTATTGGAGAAACCCTGGTCGACTTTTCTCACCCTCCTCTCTCTCTCTCTCTCTCAAATCATCCTCTTGCTAAGTTGGTGTTTGTAAGCCATTAGAGGAGTGACATTTGTGACTCTAAGCTCCAAGCACAAGAAGATTCAAGCAAGCAATTCAAGGTATTACTTTAGATCTGGTTTCTTATGATTATGATATGAATGTTTATATTAGATCTATCAATCAAAGTCTTGGATACATTGCATGTTCAATTAGATAAACCTAGATCCAAGCATTAGGGTTTGTATGTGCACATAGGAATGTTCTTATGGCTCAAACCCATCAGTGGTATCAGAGCCTTGATTGGTTTCTATTGAATTGATGCATTGGTTGCTTGATTGTTGATTGCAAAATCGTTTTTGTCCTTCTGCCTGATGAACTCGGCGAGTACCATAGTGTACTCGGCGAGTAGGCCTCAACTCGGCGAGTACATTGTGGTACTCGGCGAGTTCGAGCGTCAGAAGGAGCTAGTTTCGGGATTTCTTGCTATTTATCTTTTGGAAACTTGCCTTTATCTTAATGGGTCAATATAAATCCGATTTTAACATATATTTGAGTATATCCTTGACCTAATTCAAGATATTTACCAATTAATTGAATAATAATTTTCTTATGTGATAATTGATTGATTATTTTAATTGAATTGATGAATTGTTTTGCAAGAAACAATTATATAAATCAAATATGGATAATTATGTGATTAAATGGTTAATTTAAATTATTTGTTATTTGATCCCTCATGTTTTGAAAAGTTTAAAACTTGTCCTCAAGTTTTGAAATTTATGTTTTGTGATTAAAAGTTTAATTTAGACAATTCAAATTTCAAACCCTAGAATTTTACAAGTTTAAAATTCAACCCTATACTAATATAATATTACAAGATTAATATATATATATATATATATATATATATATATATATATATATATATATATATATATATATGTATAATTAAAATGCTAGTCTTACCGTTAGTAGGCCTCATTCACGAAGCCGGTCTATAAGGTGGGTATAAGGTTGCGGCCTATAAAATGGCGCTTAATGGGTGTACACTCACACCCACTGCTTGCTTGATCGGTGGAGGGTCGTTAACCGAATAGGTAGGATAGGGCAACTCTATCTCCTCGTTAAAAGTATAATATTAAATACAAAGTAACTACATGTTTTTCAAATTCCCAATCCTAGTTACTTTAGGAAAAGTGAATTGATGCAATCCCATGAAATTACACTTTGCACCCTTGCTAAGAAGTTAGTGGAGTGTGTGTGGTTTACCGGCACACTAATTGGTTCTAAGCATAGGTGGAAAAGGGTGATTCATTGTTTATCATAGTTCGGTGGAGCGTGTGTGGTTTACCGGCACATCGAATAGGTGATTGTTACAATGAAGGAACCGTGTAGATTTGCATGGTTATTCACACCCACTTTGTGATCCTCGGCATCCCAGTCACAAACGAGAGGGGCATATCGAGATTTAAACATGCCATTGAAAAGTTCAATGAATCTCATCGAAAACTAGGAATTCTCATTACATTTAGAACTTAAGGTTATGTTTTCATGGTGGAGAATTAGTGAATCGTCATTCACTTACCTTCAAATTGTTTGCATGTTGGATTACGGCATCCCTTTTCTAATATGTAAATAATGTTGTTGGATACTAGCCTTAATTTTTCATATTGGGTGATAATTAGGGATTTTAAATTCTAATCAATCTTTGTCCTTTCTATTTGTAGATGTTAAACGCGAACAACACTGCTGCTAGTTCATTCACATTGATAAGCCTTTGCCAAAAGGTGACGTTCGATGGAACAAACTTTAGCGAATGGATAAGATACATTCACACGATTGCTCGCTACGAGGACAAGGAGTATGTCCTTGACGAGAAGCTCGAGAAGATCAATCCAGAAATCGCTACTCCGCCTGAAATTACTGCTTTTGAGACTCATGAACGTGATGCGACGAAGTTTCATTGCATCATGATAGCCACAATGAACGCCGAATTCCAAAAGTCCTATGAGGACATGTATCCGTATGAAATGCATCAAGACTTATTGGAGAGATACCATCAAAACACGAGGCAGGAACGTTACGAGATCTTCACTAACATGATCTACGCTAAAATGGGACATGGAGAATCTCTAACCGTACACTTGAAAAAGATGCAAAGGTATGTCGATCGTCTTTGCAAGTTGAATGTCGACTTTGAGGAAGATTTGGCTATCGACATGGTGCTTCATTCCTTGCCTCCGTGTTACAATCAATTTAGGATGACCTACCACATGAACAAGGAGGAGGTCACCCTAAGTAAGCTCCAAGGTCTCCTAAGGGTTGCTGAGAGCAACCTCAAGGACAAGTCTGTTGCACCAATTCCCAATCCACCCGCTGCTCCTGGTTTGACAATTGGGCAAGGAAGGGGTAAGAAGAAGAAGGCTCTGTCTAAGAGCCACCGCAAGGGAAAGTCCCAAGATGGTTCCTCTTCTAGTGGGACCAAAGTTGATCCTGCTAAGCCTAACCCTAACCCAAAGGAGGCAAAGTGCCCCCATTGCCTCAAAATAGGGCATTGGAAGAGAAGCTGCCCAGAATACCTGCAAGCCATCAGGGAAGGAAAGATCAAGCCGTCTTTCACAGGTATTTACTCAATTAAATCTAATGATTCACCTCATGCTATTTCTTGGGTCCTCGATACTGGGTGTGGTTACCACTTTTGTTCTGAATTGCAGGGACTAAGAAGAAATAGGGATGTGGAGCGTGGAAGAATAAATCTAATCATAGGGAACAGAAGATCGTCGCCTGTGACCAAGATTGGAGTGTATTCTCTAGTGCTTAGTAATGGATTATGTTTAGATTTGAATAGTTGTTGCTACTCGCCAGAAATGGCAAGAAACATCATTTCGTTTCATGGTTTGTTTAGACAAGGATTTAGATTTTCTTTTAATAATGAGAATGGTTCAATTTATGCTTATCTAAATGGTGTCTTATATTTTGAAGCAATGCCATGTAATGGAATTTATGAAACTGTTATGATTATAGATAACCTAGGAAGTGATGTGTTGTGCATGGATTCTTCCAATAATATGGATAGAGCATCCTTGTGGCATTGTCGTCTTGGACATGTCAACAAGAAGCGCATAGCCCAACTCCAAAAGGATGGAGTGTTGGAGTCATTCGACCTTAGGGAAGATGACACATGCAAATCTTGTTTACTTGGAAAGATGACCAAGTTACCCTTCACTAGCACATGTGAAAGGGGTGAGGGTTTATTGGACCTCATACATACCGATGTATGTGGACCCTTTAGATTAACCACAAAGGATGGGAACCGCTTCTATGTGACTTTTACCAATGACTATAGTAGATATGGATATATTTACTTAATCAAGCAAAAGTCAGAAACGTTTGAAAAATTCAAAGAATTCAAAAATGAAGTGGAGAATCAATTGGGCAGGAAAATCAAGATGCTTCGATCCGATCGAGGAGGAGAGTACCTAAGTCTTGAATTCCACGACTATCTTAAAGAATATGGAATAGTTTCGTAATTGACGCCACCTACGACACCGCAGTTGAATGGTGTGGCAGAAAGGCGTAATCGAACCTTGTTAGACATGGTTCGTTCTATGATGAGTCGTGCTTCACTACCTATCTCATTCTGGGGGTATGCCTTAGAGACTGCCGCCCATATCCTTAACCGAGTCCCTACTAAGAAGGTTGCCAAAACACCTCACGAGATGTGGACAGGGAAAGCTCCCTCGTTAGCACATATCAAGGTTTGGGGCTGCGAGGCTTTCGTAAGACGAGATACTCACGACAAGCTCGAACCTCGTAGTGAGCGATGTATTTTCATCGGCTACCCGCAGAAATTCTTTGGATATCTCTTCTATAGACCGAGTGACAATGTTGTCTTCGTTGCGAGAAGAAGGGTTTTTCGAGAGCGAGAACTCATAAGCCAAGGAGACAGTGGGAGGCAAATCGAGCTTGAAGAGATTCAAGAATCGATTGATGAAGGAACCTCTACCGCTAGCATTCAACCCGAGGAGGAAACTCCGGTTGAACCTATTGACCAGTCCTTACCTCTTAGACGTTCCGAAAGAGTTAGAGTTCAACCCCAGTTTTATGGTTTTCATATTACTACCGAAGGGGACACGTATATTAGTGATGGTACACTAATAAATCTAGATGAACCTAATAGCTATAAGGAAGCCATGGCAGGCCCAGAGTCTGCAAAATGGAAAGAGGCAATAGACAACGAGATCCAATCCATGTATGACAACCAAGTTTGGAATTTGGTTGATAATGTGCCCGGACGTAAGACTGTTGGGTGCAAATGGATCTTCAAGAAGAAGACCGACGTGGATGGAAATGTACACACATATAAGGCGCGATTGGTTGCGATGGGCTTTACTCAAACTCCCGGAGTTGACTATGATGAGACCTTCTCACCAGTTGCGAAGATAAAGTCTATTAGAGTGATGCTAGCTATTGCCGCATTTCTTGATTATGAGATTTGGCAAATGGATGTCAAGACTGCTTTCCTTAATGGGAAGTTGGCTGAGGAGGTTTACATGGATCAGCCAGAGGGTTTTGTTGATCCGGAGCATCCAAATAGAGTGTGTAAGATTGAGAAGTCCATTTATGGACTTAAGCAAGCGTCTCGCAGATGGAATCTTTGCTTCGATGAGAAAGTCAAAGAGTTTGGATTTGTACGAAGCGAAGATGAATCATGTGTATACGTCAAAGACAGTGGGAGTATAGTCAGCTTCCTCGTTCTGTATGTCGATGACATACTACTCATAGGAAACGACGTCCCGACACTGCAGGAGGTTAAGTCATGGCTTGGGAAGTGCTTTGCTATGAAGGACTTCAGAGAGGCTTCCTATATTTCGCGAATAAGGATAGTGAGAGAACGAAGTAAGAGACTAATAGGACTTAGTCAGAACACTTAGATAAAGTACTAAAACGTTTTAGTATGGAAAATTCGAAGAAGGGAGAGTTACCGATACAAAGTAATGCCAAGTTGAGTAAGACTCAAAGTCCGAGTACCGAAGCCGAAATAGCAGAAATGAGCCGAGTACCATACGCTTCCGCAGTTGGCTCAATCATGTATGCTATGACTTGTACTCGCCCTGATGTAGCCTTTGCTTTGAGCATGGTTAGTAGATATCAAGGGAATCCTGGCAGAGCCCATTGGATTGCCGTCAAGAGTATCCTTAAGTACCTTTGGAGGACAAAGGAATGGTTTTTAGTCCTCGGAGGGAGTGATGACTTAAAGGTGCGAGGGTATAGTGACGCCAGTTTTCAAACCGACAGAGACAACTACCGTTCGCAGTCGGGCTGGGTCTTTACTCTTAATGGAGGAGCAGTAACTTGGAAGAGTTCCAAGAAGGAAACCGTAGCTGATTCAACGTGCGAATCAGAGTACATTGCAGCGAGCGAAGCGTCGAAGGAGGCAATATGGTTGAAGAACTTCATTGGTGATCTTGGAGTTGTGCCTACCATAAAGGAGCCTATGGAAATTTTCTGTGATAATGAAGGAGCGGTTGCCTTGACCAAGGAACCAAGGGATCATGGCAGATCTCGTCATATTGACAGAAAATATTATTTCATTAGACATCGAGTAGAAGAAGGACACCTCGTCATCAGGAGGATATCATCAGAAGATAACCCAACAGATCCGCTTACGAAGGGACTGAGTAGGGTTAAGCATTTGCAGGATGCTAGGAGTATTGGACTAAGAGATGATATTAGATTAGATTAGATAATTTTAGAAACTTGTAATAGATAAATGTAATTTAACATTTGATGAATAAATAAAGGAGTATTATTTATAAATAAAGTTACTGTCTTATGTTAAATGTGTAACTATTGTTTCACTTTGCATGTTTTGACTTCTAGAATAATTGAGTTTCTTTAGAATAATCGAATTATCAAACAATCCACAATCGTTCATATGTTGGAAGTAGGTATGAATGAAGATTGTCATGAATAGGTGTTTAGATTGTCTAAATGGTATTAGACATAACAAAAGTTTGCTGCAACGTTCATGAGTGCTTATGAACTAGTTTTGAGCATTGGAACAAACCCGCGCTTGCTAGAATCACCTTATGGAATATGATAAAAAGGGTGATCGCAAGACGATAATATCATATGGTCTTAAAACCTAGATATATGGTTTGTTATTTGTTAATTGGATGTACATTGATAATGCAAAACCGCATTAGTAAATTGATGTTATAAAACGCATTGTTGTGTATAATTGATTAATGAATAAGTAAATGCATATAAGTCGAAGTTTATCTGTTACTTTTATCATAAGAGGGTAAAGCGATATCTCGGCTGCTCGATGATTTGATTTGAGTTATGTGTCGGGCCCGGTCAGAACTAAATTGATGTGTCCGATTAAGTTCTATGTCAAATAAATCTGAGATCGAGAAACCAACTGCTGGACAATTGGTTCCATAGAATTGTCCGCATGATATCTAAACAGAGGACTGTATGATCCCTTATCTAAAGGACAGGACTGATAAGATCAGAGTTTGACAGCGTCTTTAAGAGCTACGATGGCTAATCGGATTATGCTTGTATATATAGTTACTAGACTTATCCAAGTGGGAGACTGTTGGAATAGTGTCTAAGGCTGCAACTATATTTGGCAAGTATTTGACCCGGTTGTGCATGTTCTTTTTGGGTTGCCTTCACCATAGCAGCTTGACAAGATGATTTATAATGAGAGAAGAAATATTATTAATATATTATGAGAATAATATAAGGAATAATAATATTGTTATTTGATTAATGTAATTCATAAATTAATTAGGAATTAATTTGGTGGCTTAAAGAGATTAATTAAATAAAAGGGCATAAACTGTCAATTGTATGATAGTTGTACTTTGGGCTATGTTTCCTTATGAATAAGGGAGTGGATGATTTTAGGGTTAGGAAAGGCCTAGAAATCGTCCAAGGCTTATCAATAAGGAGATTGGATTGCTTAGGGCCTAAGTTATCCAATTAGGGTTTAAGGGTGAAACCCTAGGAGGCTCACTAGTATAAATAGACCCTTAGGGTTAAGAAAATCGGCACCCCTTGGTATTGGAGAAACCCTGGCCGACTTTTCTCACCCTCCTCTCTCTCTCAAATCATCATCTTGCTAAGTTGCTATTTGTAAGCCATTAGAGGAGTGACATTTGTGACTCTAAGCTCCAAGGACAAGAAGATTCAAGCAATCAATTCAAGGTATTCCTTTAGATCTGATTTCTTATGATTATGATATGAATGTTTATATTAGATCTATCAATCAAAGTCTTGGATACATTGCATGTTCAATTAGAGAAACCTAGATCCAAGCATTAGGGTTTGTATGTGCACATAAGAATGTTCTTATGGCTCAAACCCATCAGCTTATCACCTGCAATAATTAAACACTGAGGGATAAGCGGTGACGCTTAGTGAGTTCAATAATAGTTACAATATAACGTTATGCCATATATATATATATATATATATATATATATATATATATATATATATATATATATATATATCAATATGATAGAGGCAAAGGGGGACAAAGATCAACAAAGGCATATGTGAATCATGTGACATGCTTTCCATATCAATGAATAATCTGATTCAAAGATTTATAATCAATGAGACATAACAATTACAACTTGATATACATCAATAAGACTTCAGCCCATGTGGCATGAAAAAACAAATGATTTCTGAATAAACATTTTAGCTAGCATTTGCAGGCTTTCAGCCCTTCTTAGCCTTCTGCTAATGCCAACGTAAATGCTTACTCATTCACTTCATGGTCAAAGGCTACATACCAGTACCAAAGTGATGCTTACTCATTCACTTCTGATCAAAGGTATAACTCTATTATCATAATAACATAGGAAAGCACATTGCAAATATAACACATAACATACAATTGTCCCTATATTTCACCGTGAAATAACCGAATGATAAAATGGCGATTTAGACAACACTTCGTTTCCAGAGATGACTTCTTTGATGAAACCGGGGATTTTAGTTGAAATCCAGGCTTTACACGGGTAAAGTTTCGACTGATAAAATTATTTTTCTCGGGAGCTTCGAGACTTGCTTCGAGTGTTAGGGAATGTTTCATAGGCTTAGGGGAGGTTTAGATAGGCTAAAAATAGAATATAGAGTGAAAGAGATTCCAAAATTGTAAAACAAATCCGGAGACCTCACACCCCTTTATAGGTGGCCAAAGCCTCGGAGTACGTTGGGCGTACGAGGCGTGACACCTACTCGATTGCCGGGTCTCGGACATTTCATCCATACGAGATACGTATCTTTACGCAATGGAAGGGTTGACGTGGCTGGCTCTGGATCGCTTACATGTGAAGTACGCTAGTCGTAGCCTCGTGTATGCTGGGCGTACGGCTTCAGACCAATCTCAAAGTTTGTGCCCAAAACTTCAAAAATTCGTATTTTTCGCATATGAGCTCCATTTTTGACGTTCTTTATATCCACGCATAGGTGAAATTATGCTCTACAACTTTCGTTTAAACTCCATCGGCTAATTTCGACTTTATTTTTAAAGTTATATTTTTTAACAGGTTGGAACAGGAAAAGTCTGTTAAAAATTCATAACTTCTTCATCCGACGTCTGTTTTCGTATGTATTTTTACCGTTGTAGTACTATTGATGAGATCTTCGACTCTTGTTTAGGTTGTGCTGGCTAAAAATCACTCGATCTTTATTTCGAGTTTCGGGCTGTGTACTGCTATACCGAATCTTAGAAAAATCATAACTTCCTCATACGAAGTCAGATTTGGACATTCTTTTTATGAAAGTTCTTGGTTTAACGAATACTACGAATTTCATTTAGATCACAAAGGCTAAAAAGTAGTTTATCGTAAACTCACTTTTTACGTCATATGGCGTTGTGCCGGTTCTGTCGCGAAACTTCAATAAGTCATAACTTTTTCGTTATAACTCAGATTTCGATGAGGTTTTGGCCTACACGTTTCTAACGAGATAATTTACAATTTTCAATAACATTATTTTTACTTATTTCCAACTTAATTTTACATTTTCGTTAATTTCAATATTTGACTTTTGATTGGAATCTCATAAGACTTCCAATACTTTTCTGAATGATTCTAAACATAGTTTTTCTTCAATTCTCATAAAATTATCTTGTTAGAACTCAATGCTCAAAACCATATATAATATTCATTTTTAAACTAACAAAACACAATAACTGGACGTGTATGTTACAACAAACAAACCCTTCAACCAAGAAATTGATCCCTTCAAACCGTTCAAGATTCAGATTACATCAAAATCAAAGTACAAACACATTAGAACTTGAAAATTGAGCTCTTCAACCGTTCAACCAAGAATCCATTTTCTGAAGGTTCAAATTTAAACTCAATTGAAGGTTCATACATATTAGAACTTCAAATCACAAATGGATATGATGAGTTTTGAACCCTAAATAACGAATTGGGTTTCAAAATTGTTAACAATGTGTCACAACGCCTAAGAAACAAATAATATAAATAAAAATACGACTCTAATGCACTAAGGGGTACTACAGGAAAGCAGGGTCGAACCACATGGACACGTCCTAAGGTCTATGCCTTTCTTGCATAAGGCACTCACTAAATTAACAAAAATTAAAATGGGGGGATTTATTGACTGATTAAAACTAATTTTAATAGAAATTTATAAAAGAAAAATGCAATTTAAACACTAGAATAAAATTCAGAAGGTAAAAGCAATTTCGGTTTCACGAATCATACAAATAACCTTCAACACGATACTTGAGCTGTGTACTGTTTAAAATGACACTGAAAATCATTAATAAGCTCTAAAAATTTTCTTTTACTAAAATGTTTAACCAAAACAAGCTTTTTGAATTAAACCTTACGTTTACTGTATTAACCAAATAAGCTCTTAGTTAATTTAGAAAAGTAACATTAAACATAGTGTAAAAATTCACAGTAAAGTCCAATACTTCTCATAAGCTCGGAAGCGTAAAGACTTGTTTGATCAGTTTATATGTTTGACAAAAATTAAAAGTTTTAGTTTCAAAATGAATATACCTGACAAAACGCGAAACAACCGTGTTTTTCTCGATTTCTAAAAAATGACTTTTTGAAGTTTTTGTTCTGGTGGAACTCTTACTCATGTCGTAGACACCAACCTTTCAAATTCCCTAAGCTTAATCTGCAAAAACGAGTTGTAGATCTAAAAAATAAAATTTGACTAAAAATATAGGTTTTGGTGAGCAAGATGAGGTAGCCATGGAAATGAAGTTGGAGCTCCATAAAAGTTGAAGTAGCAAGGGAAATGTAGTTCATACCTTTGATCTTGAGTAGTTTGCAAGAAAAATGAAGGATTTTGAATGTTACAAGGTGAAATTCGGCTGGACTAAGAGAGAGAGAGAGAGAGAGAGAGAGAGAGAGAGAGAGAGAGAGAGAGAGAGAGAGAGGGAGAGTTCAAAGATACATGAGTGAGAAATGAGGGGCAAAAGTTGCTTTTTATACAAACTAGGGTACTGTAGCAGCACATGCTGATAAGCACGGGCCGTGTTTGGCTGGGTCAGGCCATGCTTGGCCATAAAGTTTAATAATGGTTTATAATGATTAGATTAAATAGTGTTCTCATTTGAATTTAACCCTATATATATATATATATATATATATATATATATATATATATATATATATATATATATATATATATGTGAGACAAAAATAAAAAGACTAGGATTATAATTCGGAGTAGGTACTCTGGAACAAGGACCACAACTCCGGAATGCTATGTTCCAGAACAAGTTATTATTTTACCAAAAAATAATATTGGTTATTTTTGTTAAAATAATGGTTTATAATGGTTAGATTACTCAATTTCCTTTTATTGTGCCTATAATTTTTTTGTCCGGTCTTTCTTACATGGGGATAATGACTTATGAGGGTAATTAGGTTTCTAGTTTGTCCGTATTAGGTCACTATGTTTTTTTTGTGCGTATTAGACCAATATAGTTGTTATTACCGTTTAGAAATAGTCATTTTTATCGGTTTCTTCATGGTTAACCGGTAAAAAAGACTATTTCTAAACTGTAATAACAATTATATTGGTCTAATAAGCAGAAAAAAAACCTTAGTGACATAATATGGATAAACTGGAAACCTAATTACCCTCCTAAGTCATTAACCATAATTTTAAAGACATTGAGAATATATGACCATCAACAGTAAACTAGTTCATTTAGAACTCACGTCGTCCCATATCGACCAGAAGAAGAACCTGCTACTCCTCTATATGGCGAAGCTCTTCATCTATAGTCGTCCCTTCGGGGACATCCGATAAAATTGGAACTATACAGAGAAGATTAACATGCCCTTGCGCAAGGATGACACACACAAATCGAGAAATGTTCCAAATTTTTTTTAAAACTCTCGTCGCGTCTTCTCTAAAACCCTAATTCCCTTTTCAAATGCTAATAAAGTTCATTTGGAATTCTTACGTTTTAGTAGATGAACTACTGAAGTCATGATCAGACAACATGTGGATTCCATGGTCAGATTGATCTTCTTGTTGATGTTTTCAACCATTTGTGGCAAGTAAGGGTGATCTTTCTTTCTATAAAGTCTCTTTAAGTTTTTTACTTTTTTTGTCATTAAGTTTCATGCTTTATAAACTTCCGTTTATGTGTTGTATATAGTCTATATGTGTTTGTTTATGTGCTGATTTTTTATTCATTTTGCAACTTTAGTTTCTTAGTTCATGTTGTTGTTTATAAAATAATTGATAATAGGCATCCTTTGCAAGTCTCTATTGGTTTTACATTTCCATTCGTTATCAAATGTAGACATTGATGGGAGGTATCAAAGTGAGATTGTTTTTGTACATATGGATGTGTTCATGTAAACATTTAAATGACAAAAAAAAAGTATTGATAAAATGTTGCATATTTATGTAATGAAGATTAATAATCATATGAGTTTTTGGACTTGAAAATTCTGGAAGGGTTGTGTGATAAGTTTAAATGGAAGCAACTATTTTTAGTCAAACAAGTCAGTCACATTGATTAGTAAGCATGTTTTCTAAATAATTAGGGTTAATAACTTAGGAGGGTAATTAGGTTTCTAGTTTGTCCGTATTAGGTCACTAAGATTTTTTTGTGCGTATTAGACCAATATGGTTGTTATTACCATTTAGAAATAGTCATTTTTACCGGTTAAATAAGAAGAAACCTTAATAACCTAATACGAACAAACTGAAAACCTAATTACCTTCCTAAGTCGTTATATAATATGATTTGCCTACAAATTTATAACTTTAACATATCATTTCCTCAACTCAGGGTTCATCTTCAACAGTCAAACCTCTAGAATTTATGGGCGACCCACGTTTTTTATAGAAATGAAACCAATCAAAATACTATATTTCAATAACCAAATCGAAATTATATTTTATACAAATAAAACCGACGGAAGGACTAACATGTTTTATAATGCACCTTGCTTATTTCACTGATAATCGACTGAAAAAAAAATTTCTTGGAATAAAATTTTATTATATATATATATATATATATATATATATATATATATATATATATATATATATTATATATATATATATATATATATATATATATATATATATATAATAAAATTTTATTCCAAGATTTTTTTTTTCTATAATCTGCTAATCATTAATCAGCTGGGGCATGGTTGTATCATTTTATCTTAATTTGTTACAGTTTGGATTTAACGGTCTGTTTACTTTGAGCAATTAGATCTTTTCGCAGAATCTTGCCAGCAGCCGACTTTGGTATTTCGTTTATGAAAGCTACTCTCTTGATCTTCTTGTATGGAGCCACCTGTAAATACAATCAACTACCTAATATTAGTACACATGTCACTTCTCTTGGAAGAATTAAGAAGAAACAAAAGTGTATATACAAACCTGGCCAGCAACAAATTGCATGACTTGCTCTTCAGTGAGTTCCGAACCAGATGCCCTAACTATGTACGCCATTGGTATCTCTCCTGCATCTTCATCTTCAAGTCTACAAAATTAATTATGAAGCTTATAATCTCACTGAGTTTTGCTACACTTACACACAAACATAAACGCTTTTTGAAATTAATGAACTCACGGAATAACTGCTGCATCAAGTATATGAGGATGATTTAGTAGTATCGCTTCCAGTTCTGCGGGAGCTACCTGATACCCATTATGTTTTATGAGCTCCTTGATCCTATCAACGATGAAAAGATAACCATCTTCATCAAAGTAACCAAGATCACCGGTCCTCAACCACCCATCGGAAACAATGGTTGCAGAAGTTGCAGCCTCGTTTCCTAAATAACCCTTCATCACAGTCGGCCCCTTCAACCATATCTCACCTGCGCTATAAGGAGGCTGAGCCATCCCTGACTCGAAATCAACCACCTTCGCAGAAAAAGTTGGAAGCAAACCTCCTGAAGCTGCTGACCGAGCTTTGGCTTCTTCACTGGAAAGAAAGACAGCACCTGCCGCGCAGCTCTCAGTCAGCCCATACCCAGGCTTTAGGCCAACCCATGGGAACTTTTCCCTGAACCTACTAGCCACGTCCTTGCTCAAGGGTGCAGCACCTGAGGCCACACTTCTCAAAGACGACAAGTCATATCCACCTCCATTGTACTTCACCATTGCGAGTATAACAGGAGGAACTGCTGGAATGTTATTGACTCTATGAGTTTCTATTGCTTCTAACATGGCTAGTAAGTCGAATCGATTCATCAACACTGTTGTGGTGCTAGCACATAGCAATGCGAGGCAAAAAAATATTAGACCGTAGATGTGAAACATGGGTAGAAAACATAGATAAATATCATCTTTGGCTGATGTTACTTCAGCAGCCCATTTGAGTAGTGTAATCGTAGAGATAAGATTCCCGTGTGTTAGTATTACACCTTTGCTCGTCCCCGTAGTCCCCGAGGAGTACAGTATGGCTGCCGTGTCTGACTGAGTCTGTTTGTTCTCCGGCAACTCCATCGATTCACAGGAATCGATCAATTCTTCCACAGAGGCATCACTGCTTTTTAACGGATCACGAGTAGTGACGATGGTAGGAATTCCAGTCGAGAGTAGTTTATGCATCGCTTCAGGAGCAGCGATGGCTAGTTTTGCACCGGAGTCGAGAACTTGCTTGGTTATCTCTGATTCTGTGTTGATTGGATTGGACGTTGTAAGAACTCCGCCAACCAAAAGTATGGCTAAACATATGGTTGGATAGATGATTGAATTCGATGACAAAACAAAGATCACATCGCCCTTACGGACACCGAATCTTTGGTACAACCCGGCTGCTAATGAGTTGATTGATCGTCGGAGTTCCCTGTAAGTGAGCCGGCAGTTTGTGGCGGAGTCTATAAGCGCGACCTTCATGTCGGCTTGGTCTAGACTTGGGAACTGAGATAACACAAACGTCGCTGTGTCAAGGTTGGCCGTAGTAGGGATTTTGTGGCTTCCATCGAGCTGAATGAGGGGGTGGTAGATCCCCGTTTTGGGGTCGTAGTTGCTCTTCCTCCGGCATGACAACATGGACCCGGTACCGGGTTCAGTTCTTGAAGTGTCCATCCAGCCTTACTTTGTGCCGGAAATATCAAATGGAGGTGAGCTGTAATCATACCAAATGAATATCTTGGTTTATACTACTATAATATGGGTAATATATTATATATAAGGGCCGTTAGGTGTGCAATGATGTACATCAGATCTTCACATATTTTTTTAAACATGTGATACATCTATCTAAACATGTGGAATTGTTTATCCTTTGAATTGTTTTACGCTGTGTTACTGTTAGTATATTTTTAGTTGAACTCCCAAGTGGCTCCTCACATAAAGATATAACAATTTTTTTAATTACCATTATTCAAATTTTCGTGAAATAGAGTACCATGTAGAGTTTAGGAAACACAGTTAAAAATATCGGGAAAAAAAACTGTAAAAGACATTAATATATTAATTTACATCAACTTTGACATCTTTTTCGGGTGTTTTAGATGCACATGTACACATATAATGTTTTCTCGTTTACTGGGATGACAATAAGCAACGAAACAATTAAAAATTCACACTTTTAATGGAGGAGACTTTCTTTGAGTTGGAGTACTAGTTATTAGAGACTTCATATTTGAACTTTTCGGGGAATACACAATTCCCCTGAAAAGCAAGGTGAGCAACTAGAAGATCAAATTTTGCATTTTGAACGTCACGCCTTTATCCTCTACTTCTTTTGATGAACATTTGGTTCAAAACATATGCCAATAGTTGGTTGTAGTGACTGCCATGACAACACTTCTTATAAATCCATTAAGCCCTTTGCTAAAGACCAATGAGAGGACATTTCTGGCTGATTCAAGATGATTTTTTCTTCTTTAATTGCAGTTTCATGATTGATCTAGAAAAATATATCGCAAATAAATATAATATTAATTTTGTTCTTTATCAATTAGCATTAAGGAATACAAAAACTAGCTAGAAGCTAGTTTGACAATACATACCAACAGTTCTATGAGTCTTCACTTCTTCTCAATCATATTTCCTCCTTTTATTTTCCCATGATTTTCTGCACCTTAAAGATTACAAGGTAACAACATCTACACCAATTAATTCTTCTTTCGCCTATTAAAAGCATAATAAATAGATGAAGCGGAAATTAAATACGGATAATATATATATATATATATATATATATATATATATATATATATATATATATATATATATATATATATATATATATATATATATATATATATATATATATATATATATATATATAGACACTCACACACCATATTAATTTAACAAATAAATACATATTCAACAATTGAAATAACTAAGAAACATTTAAAAGCTTAGAGATGGATTTGCTAATTTTTCTTGTAATTTGGCATACCCCCATGTCCCAATTTATATAGGTAAGGGCCTTTGATCGAACGATTTTTCCCTTATCAGACTTAGTCTTCCCAACACAGAGTAAATTAAAGTATGTCAAAAGTTTTGCGAATGAGTTACAAAGGTTATTGCCATAACACCCCCCCCCCCCCCCCCCCCCCTTTCTCAATTTTACACAAAATGTTCAGTTATGACCAAAGTCGGTTCATAGCAAAAAATTTCATTTTTAAAACCCTAAAAAATACAAACGATTGTCCCAAAACCATCCAAAGTAATTATATCATTTAAACATCGGAGTAAAAGTTATAAAAAGCTAATGCGGAAAACATCAGGGGGATGTTGTGTAGTCACGCCGGGCCATTCCTTTTTGTACCAAAAGTACCTGAAACGATGAACATAAAATCGTAAGCACAAAGCTTAATGAGTTCCCTAAAATACCACATATCATACATACAATAGAGTTTGCTATGTGCCAACCATAGTCATGCCATTATGTCATGAGTCATATCATAGTCTTTCCTTGCCAGGCCGGGGGTCAAAACCATGTGTCTTATAGAAAAGTGTCAAGAGCTACCTCCTGGTCTTCAATGCAAGTATCATAAAGCCAACCAACATACTACATATAACTGCCAAGGTCTAGACCCTAGTCTTGCATATAATTGCCTGGAGCCATATCCAGGTCTTTCCTGTAATTACCTGCCACCACTTAGTCTTCCTACATAACATATCCTAGTGGGCCGACATTTGTGACTTCAACCCACGGGTACAGTGAGGAGACTCACCTGAATTGCGATGCTAACTAAAACCTCACGCAACGTCGAACCGATCACAACCAACAACCCTCACTACCAAATGATGGGTACTAAACACCTCCTAGCAATCCATACAAGGCAAACCCTAAGTATACCTTCTAAAAATAGAGATTGACCACAAGTCAACCCATGCCAAAAGTCAACGGTCAAAGTTAATGGCCAGATTTGACTTTAGCCAACATCCACGTCGTGGCCTTCCTTGGCTACTTCATGGTGGTACAAAAATCACATGATCAAAATACTTATTTCCATGTCGTGGCCTTCCTTGGCCACGTCGTGGTACAAAGTTTCCTCTAAAACTCCATCGTCGGTCCTTAATACAAGTAAGCTTAACCAATCTCGAACACAAGTGTTACAACTCTCCCCTACTTAAATTAGATTTCGTCCTCGAAATAAATTATCTCTATATTTCAGGAACCTTAGACGATTCAGTTAATTCTTCCAAAACCATGATAAAAGTCGACTCTCACATACGATGACCTTCCAGTAAAATAATCGAACCCACCCTTAGCAGGACTCACACACTGGCGACTAACGAATCCTTGCCCCGCTAACCTTAACCGATGAAGAATAACCATCACACTCAGCTCAAAATCCAGAAATCCAATACCTTGTTTGACTTCCCGACAAACAAAACCATTCTGAATCATTGCCAGTATGACTCCACTTTGCAACCCAAACCAAACGAAAACCCTTTCGTCCCTGATTTATCTTGTTTATTCCAATGGGAAACACAATCATTAACCATTCATTTTTGCCAAAAACCTTTCACTTGAAAATCAAGGCGACTCCCAACATGAGTCTCAATCATTGGTACAATCTCAGGCTCATCTTGCTGTCCCATAATCACATTTCTGATATAAGTTAGAACTCCATGTCCTCGTACTTACCTATCATTTATACAGAGTATAGGATTTCCAATCAAGTGCTGATGCAGATAGCCTCACTCACAAGCGCACCATGCGACTCCGAATGAGGTTCTATCTAGCAAGAGATTAGCTTGCTAGCCATAATGGCTCCAACAACCCTCCGGATCCAACCAAGGATAACATAACTAACCATTACACCGATGCAACACAATCTACTTTGATCTAAATAAATGCTACTCGCCCAACTGTAGTCTTACATCACAACAGACCCCAAACAACCCACAACCTCCCTTAATCCCACGAATGTTATGGCCTTCTGTCACACCTCCAAACCAGAACGGCGGAAACGTTCGGTGGCGGAGGATGTCATGTACAGTATCATAACAATGCATAATAGTAAAACAAGCAACAACATCATCCATTGCATTAATAATATAGTTAACACATATGTGTTCTGTGTATAGTTGTAAGACACCAAAAATATATATATCAAAATGAAAGACGAGTCTTGATCCTACTCCGTCTTCTCAAAACCTGTACAAATGTACTTGTCTATTAATGACCTGAGAATACAAGTTATTTTGAAAGAGCAGATCAACATTTAAGCTGGTGAGTTCATAAGTATTTTGGTGTCAAAAGTTTGCATCTGTTTCATGAAAATGTTTGTAAGTGTTTTGATGTAAATGTTTGTATACTTCCTAGAAAATCCTATATTTTCTACTAAAATGAAAAGTAGTCTTCTACCAAGACTCAATTGTTTTGTATGTTTGTTTTCTCGTAAAAATGTATGTTTTTCCAAGTTTATAACTATCTTTACTAGAAAAATAGTTTGCATTTCTCGATGTGAGAATATCACTGTATGAATGTAATGGAAATGAAGATGTATAGTAGTGTTGTATACAATACTCTACTGAAGCACTAACTACCTTAAAACCAAATTGTTAATTAAGGTAAAAATGTGATTAAGTTATAACCATGCTTGATTGACTAGTATAAAACATGACGTTCTTCAGACGTCGAAACTAGTATGCCATTTGTCACCCGTAGACCTATAGGTCCCACTGTAGCTAGCAGCAAGGTGTAGGATGGTCAATCCCGTATAGATCTATACACAAACTCACGCTCTCCCTCCAGGAGACTCTGGTTACTAACCATGACACATCAAGTATAGTGCTATTCCATGAAATAGTGTTTCACATTTTAGTTATTCGGTTCTCGTTATAGTATGTATGTTCCTTTTTGTTCTTGTTATAGTATGTTTTGTAATGTATAGCAATGGTATTAATGTATTGACTCTTGTATGTTTCTCTGTTCTAGAAATAGTATGTAACGAACCTCTAAACTATACCTATTATAGTTTACTAGTACGTTTGTTTGAATTGTTACTAAGTCGAAGAAAGACTCAGTTGCTCACCATAAGCAACTAAGTTTAAGTATGTTCCTTAAAAATGGGTTAAAATTCATATATGTATTTAATAAGTATAACTATGATTTAGCCGACCGTCGGACTAGTGATCCTACCTTAAGCCCACAACCAAACAAGGAATAGGAGTCAAGGTATCTAGCAGTAGTCCTAAGTCCGTTAAAGCATACGTAAATGGATAGTTGAATATGATTTGAAATAAAAGAGGTTTAAAATAGTTTAAAAGAGTTTTAGCAAGTTTTTGGAGTATAAGAAATCCTTTTGGGTGTTGTTTTCACATGTAAAAGGTTAACACAATTGAATTGTGTTCTACTTGTATTCTCCCCCTAAAATCATTTAAAAAGCATTTAAAAGTGTAATTGTAGGGGTATGAACTCACCTGCAGTGAGTGTTTCGAATGAAAGATCGATATAGGATGCTTGGTATGCCAAGTGAAGTCCCAAGCACAAATGGATCCTATTTAGCATATATTAACTTATATATGTATGAAATTAGGGCCTATAACAGCTAATATGTAAAGGAAACAACCTTAGGAACTAGGAAACACTTACAATGAAGTGCTAGAACCGAAAATGGGAGGTTGAAAGATGATCATGGCCCAAGAAGATGGGTTCACGGTCCAAGAAGGGATCACGGCCCAAGAACACTTGAAGTGTTCACGGCCAAATGATGAAGTATTGATGGCCCAAGGATGGATCATGACCCAAGAACACTTGAAGATCTTGATGAAAGATGGCGAGTCAAGGATGAAATCAAAGGATTTCACAAGAACAACAAGAAAGGGAAGTGTTTCTAATGATTTAGAGGAGAAAGGAGGGTTTTTGAATGGATGATACTTGAGAGAAAACTTTGCGTTCACTACTAGAAATGGAGAAGTTAAGTGAAAATCAGTCAAAACTCATATATATATATATATATATATATATATATATATATATATATAGGGAGGGAAGTGTTCACGGCTCAACCGAGGTTCACGGCCCGAAGGTTGTTCACGGCCCGAAGCCTTGGTCCAAAATGGCTTCTCTCACTTAAACATTTTACATGGTAAAATACTAGGCATTGAACACACTAATATCATTAATCAATTCTAATCATAAGATAATGTTAGAAATAAGTTTGACCTTTATTGGATAAGTTTGACTTTCGTTGACCAAGTTTGAATTTTACAAGATAGAAATTTCGGGTTGTCACATCATCCCCATGTTAAAGGGAATGTTGTCCCGGAATTAGAATTAAAGCAAATACACATAGACTAAGGGAAAAGATGAGGATATTTATGTTCACGGCCCGAAGCCTCGGTCCAAAATGGCTTCTCTCACTTAAACATTTTACATGGTAAAATACTAGGCATTGAACACACTAATATCATTAATCAATTCTAATCATAAGATAATGTTAGAAATAAGTTTGACCTTTATTGGATAAGTTTGACTTTCGTTGACCACGTTTGAATTTTACAAGATAGAAATTTCGAGTTGTCACATCATCCCCCTGTTAAAGGGAATGTTGTCCCGAAATTAGAATTAAAGCAAATACACATAGACTAAGGGAAAAGATGAGGATATTTATGTTTCATTTAATCCTCCGCTCCCAAGTGAATTCGGGTCCCTGTTTTGCATTCCAGCGAACCTTCACTGTCGGGATATGGCTTTGTTTTGTTTGCTTGACCTCCCTATCCATGATTTCTACTGGTTCTTCCATGAAGTTGAGGCTCTCGATCTCGATTTCATCAAGTGGGATAACAAGAGTCTCATCGGATAGGCACTTTTTCAGGTTAGATATGTGGAAGGTAGGGTGTACATTACTAAGTTCTTGAGGTAATTTGAGTTTCTAAGCTATAGGGCCGATCCTTGCGAGAATCTGAAAAGGCCCTATGTACCTTGGATTTAGCTTACCACACTTTCCAAAGCGTATGAAGCCCTTCCAGGGTGAGACCTTTAATAGAACAAGGTCACCAACCTGAAATTCCAATGGTTTCCATCTCTTGTCAGCGTAGCTTTTCTGTCGGTCTCTAGAGGCTTTCAATCGTTCATGAATCTGAAAAATCTTCTCTGTCGTTTCTTGAATGATTTCCGGACCCGTGAGAGTGCTGTCAGGAACTCATCCTTTAGCTAGTTACGTGTCACCCACCTCAGCCCAACACAGAGGGGATCTGCACTTCCGACCATAGAGGGCTTCAAATGGAGCAAATTTGATACTATAATGGTAGCTGTTGTTGTATGAAAACTCGACTATCAGAAAATGGGTGTCCCATGCTTTAACAAAGTTGATCACACAAGCTCGTAGCATGTCTTCCAATGTTTGTATCGTCCTCTCACTCTGTCCATCAGTTTGTGGGTGGTAGGCTGTACTCATGTCAAGCCTAGTTCCCAAGGACTTTTGTAGCGACTAACAGAATCTTGAAGTGAATCGACTGTCTCTATCAGAGATGATAGATATGGGAAGACCATGCAGTCTTACAATCTCCCTAGAGTATGTTTTTGACAGTTTCTCCATCTTGTCGGTCTCTTTGATCAGCAGGAAGTGTGTGGACATAGTTAACCTGTCTACGATCACCCAAATGGTATCGAGTCCACCCGTTGTCTTGGGAAACTTGGTTATGAAGTCCATTGTAATCCGCTCCCACTTCAACTCAGGTATCTCTGTTTGTTGTAGTAAACCTGAGGGTGTTTGGTATTCGACCTTAACCTTGGCGCAAGTAAGGCACTTGCTCACGAAGGTAGCAATCTCTGCTTTCATGTTAGGCCACCAATATTACTTTTTGAGATCCAGATACATCTTTTCTGAACCTAGATGAACGGACTATCGAGTATTGTGCGCTTCATTCATGACAACGTCTCTGAAGCCACCTAGTTTCGGTATCCAGATCCGATCCATAAGGTATAAAGCTCCGTTACCCTTGACTTCTAAGTTCTTATTCATCCATCTAAGGGGTTCACCTGCCATATTTTCAGGTTTCAAGGCTTCCAGTTGAGCCTCCTTAATTTATGTGGATAGATGTGAATGGATTGTCATAGTTAATGTCATGACTCTATGACCCGAGTATTCTTTCCGACTTAGGGCGTCAGCTACTACGCTGGCTTTACTAGGATGATAATAAACTCCGCATTCGTAGTCATTGAGTAGCTCGACCCACCGTCATTGTCTCATGTTGAGCTCCTTCTGGTCGAATATATGTTGAAGGATTTTGTGGTCTGTAAAGATAGCATCTTAAGCTGTCTTGAGGCATAGGCGATGATCTTCCCTCGTTGCATAAGAACACAACCAAACCCTTGGTTGGATGCATCGCAGTAAACCACGAAATCTTCTATCCCTTCTGGAAGGGATAATATCGATGTGTTGCATAAGGTTCGCTTCAGCGTTTGGAACGCCTTCTCTTGCTTCTCTTCCCAGTCAAAGGCTGCACCTTTCTGGGTCAAGGCAATAAGTGGTTTCGCAACCCTTGAAAAGTTCTGAATAAACTTGCGATAGTAGCCAGCGAGGCCTAGAAATTGATGAATTTCTGTAGGCATCTTTGGAGCTGACCAAATCTGAATGGCCTTTATTTTGGATGAATCCACGTGAATTCCCTCTTCGCTAACCACATGACCCAAGAATTCGACTCTTCGTATCCAAAACTCGCATTTAGAGAACTTCGCATAGAGCTTCTCTGCTCGTAGTGTCGTAGATGTTGACTATGTTACTCCTTACTACGAGAGTATATAAGTATATCATCGATGAATACAATAACGAACTGATCTAAGTAAGGACGACACACTCGGTTCATTAAGTCCATGAACACTGCGGGCGGACTGCTTAATCCGAAAGGCATCACTACAAACTCGTAGTGTCCATAACGAGTTCAGAAGGCTGTTTTGGGAATATCTTCTTCTAAAACTCGTAACTGGTGACACCCGGATCTTAGGTCAATCTTGGAAAAGTAGTTTTCCCCTTGCAGTTGGTCGAACAAGTCGTTTATACATGGTAGAGGGTATCGGTTGTTAAAGGTCAATTTGTTTAGTTCTCGGTAGTCGATGCGCATACGGAACGATCCGTCTTTCTTCTTTACAAACAAGACCGGTGCTCCCCAAGGTGAGAAGCTTGGTATAATAAATCCTTTGCTGAGTAGTTGGTTCAGTTGACCAGATAGTTCCTGCATCCCAGCTGGTGCTAGTCGATAAGGCGATTTAGCTACTAGGGTAGCTCCTGGAACTAAATCGATTCTGAATTTGGCTTAACGTTGTGGTGGTAACCCTAGTAGTTCTTCGGGAAAGATGTCGGGAAAGTCACGTACTTCTGGGATGTTCTTTATGTCTTTCGCCTCTTGGCTCATATCAACCACATGAGAAAAGAACACATGATATTCCTTTCGTAAGTACTTCTGGGCTTGTATACTTGAGATGATCTGAAGGCTCGTGCCTGGTTTGTCGCCATAGATAACTAGGGGTTCGCTATTCGGTAGATTCAGACGAACGGTCTTTTCAAAACACATGATATCAGCACGATGAAGACTCAACCAATCCATGCTGATAATGACGTCGAAACTTTTAATTGAGACATACATGAGGTTGATTGGAAATGAATGGCTATCTAGAGATAGGGTAAATCCTATGTATATATTTCTAGTGCTCTCAGTTTTACCGTTAGCCATTTCTACGGTGAACGTTTCTCTTAGTGCTCGTGGATGTTGTTTAAATAAGTGTGCAAATTTTTGGTTCACGAAACTCCTCTTCGCTCCACTATCAAATAGTATGCATGCATAAGAGTTATGGAGGAGAAACGTACCAGTGACCACTGTAGGGTCTGTTATAGCTTCCTCATGGCCTATCGCCAAGACTCTTCCCACCCCACCAGCATTCCCTGCTTTCGGGCAGTTCCTCTTGTAGTGACCAACCTCACCACACCCATAACAGGCCTGACCCACTCTAACACCAGGGACCTGGGTGATTGGTTTAGCCGGAGCTTTGCAGAAACGAGCGGTATGCCCTTTCCTGTTGTAGTTCACACACTGCATTTCCTGGTAGGTTCTGTTGTAGTGGAAGTTGCACTTGTTCCACTTTGGCAAACTCCCAGCATACTGTTTCGCCGGCGCAGTGGCAACAGGTGCTGTTGCAGCATGAATAACCACGATCTGTTGTTTCTTGATAGAGTTATGCGTCGTGTTGTTCTTCTTCTTGTCCCAAAACTTCCACTTGTTTTTGACGGTTTTGGCTTGTTCTGGGATAGCAGGGGTTGTTGTTGGTGTGAGGACTCCATGATAAATGAGTCGCTGTGCCAACCATTTGGCACTGTCGAAGGTAGTGGGGTTTGAAGCCAATACATTCCCCTGAAATGGAGGTATTAGCCCCCAAATATACCTCTCGATTTTCATTCCCTCAGTGGGGATCATCCTCGGACATAGAGCCACCAGATCACTGAACTTGGCAGTGTAGGATACTATGTCGGAGCCCTTCATGGTTAGGCACCAAAGTTCAAGTTTCTAAACTTTGCCTCTCAGGCAGTACTCCTCAATCATCAGCTTCTTTAGAGCCTCCCAGCCCATCGCGTTAGACACTACGAGAGTAAGTAACTTGACATGGCTATTCCACCATGTGAGGGCTCTGTTTGAGAAGATGCAGGCAACAAATTTTACTTTGCTTCCTTCCGGGCAGGAGCAGATCGAGTCAGTTTCCTTGAACCATTGTGATAGGGCAATGATTCCCCCAGTCCCGTTAAAGGTTCTGGGTTTGCAGTTGGTGAAGTCTTTGTATGAACACTCCCTAGGGTGTCTATGATTGTCACCTTGGGTCGAGTTAACACCCATTCCACCTCCACTAGTACCGCTAGTGTTGAATTGAGTTAGGGCTGTCGTAACAGCCACAGCCACTGCAGCATGAAGGACTGCAGGATCGTATTGAGGAGGAGGTGGTGGTTGTGTTGGAGTTATCAGTGGATTGCATCTTGTTATTTTATGAGGAGGCATCTTTCAACTGTAAATTCACAAAGATGTAGATAATAGTAAGAGTTCAATAGTGAGAATAATGAGAGTGATCCATGAATTAAATCACCATAGTTCAACAATTAACTGAGAATGTGCTTGCAATAGAGATCTAACAATAAAAAGATGAAAGCATTTGGACAAAGATTTTTGCAGGGGATTAGATGTCTGTCAATATCATTGGTATTAGAGATGCATAGAGTTCGGGAAAATTGACCTTGGAGTAGGTCTTACATCATACCAGAAATGCGAAAATCTTGACAGCACAAAGACCTAACAAACTGAAAGTTCAAGGTCTTAACATAAGCAGAAAATTAATACTAGAGTCTTACTTAGACATAATTTATATCCAAAAGAGAGAGAGAGTAGAGAAGGCTCTACTCGCGAGGAGGGTTGTTCTGGTTGGTACTTGATTCATCCCTGGTTCAGCCAACTATTGTTCTGTTTCCCACATACGCCTTTGCAATGCCACATGGTTCTGACGAAGATCCCTAAATTCGGATTGGTAAGAATTCAGTTCAACCTATAGGGAGTTAGTGCGAGTCCTTTCTAAGTCTTGTTCATTCGTCAGATGATGCAGACGAACTGTGTTGACTCCGAAGTTAGCACGGATCTCCATGACTTGGTCGAAGTTTGCTCTTCCTTGCTCAGCATTGCGAGCAACATGACGAACCAAGATAGGAAGGACTCTGTCTGCCGAGCCTCCCTCATTCAGGTTGTAGAAGCTTTGGTCCCCATTGTAAGGAGGTGGATGTCCCTGTTCGTGGCTTCACCCTCCCAAGTTCACTGCCCACAGAGGCGTTTGATATGGGCTTATTTAGTTATAAAATTCATGCATATCTTAATACTTTATGTTGATTTTATCTCATTTAATGAACAAAAGGTGCTTAAGTAGTTTATAATTTCATTTTTCAGCAACAATTACATGCTCGGATGGAAAAGGAAGCGGAACTAGTGATTGGAGGCTTGGATCTGGGATTGTGAAGAAAGAAGGATGTTGTTGGACAGCTTGACCCCTCGTCAGTTTTTTGGCAATATCTCATGAACCGTAACTCCGATTGACGAGATTCAAAATGTTCTGAAAACTAGACACAATTTTGGACGAATTTCGTGTTTTGAGAAAATGCTGATTCCAGACGGACTCGACGAGTTGGGCCTCAACTCGACGAGTCACGTCGATCTTTCGCGATTCTAGAGTCGCTGACTTGCCGTGCACGGGTTTTAAGTGACGGACTTGCCGAGTCGGTCACTAGAATCGACGAGTCACCTATGTTTTGTGAAAATCTATATAAAGGTCATTCCTGCCCGATACCCTAGCATATAGATGAACCCTTAGAGGCCAATTGTCGATTGAAGGTGCTGCTGGAGCGTGGGAAGCTAAGGAATCAACCCTACATTCAATTTTAAGGAGAATCAAGGCAAAATCAAGTTTACTCTTTACCTAATCTCTTGTTTGAACTATGTTTTTACCAATTGATTTCGTTTTTGAGCTTGTTTCTGCTGTAATCATGAGCTAAAACTCATACATTCTGTTTAGGATAGATGATTTTGTGATTATGGTTAGGATTAATTTTAATTGGTGATATTGTTTTGTTAAGCTTGTTAAAGAACCTCATATGTTAATAACAACTATTCTCTGTTAATAAATCAGTAATTAAGTTGTATGAACATCTCTTAGTTATAAATTCCATATGATTTATGTGACCACATAGTTACATGTCTAGGAATAATGAATGTGAAACTAGAATTAACTAGAAGATAGGTAAATTAATGTATGAGCTTGTGTGATACACCATCAACAAGAGGTTAATTGAATCACCAATTTGATTAGCTAATTACAAGTCTTACTTAACCCGAATCAATAAACTAGGAAACTCATTGGTTTAATCAATTGATCACTGCTTGAATTAATTTGTTTTCTAAGGATTAGTAATAGCGAACGTGAACCTAATCACACTAATCGGTAGCCAATGCCAATTAATCCATTGCATTTGTCATAAAATCAACCATAGGAATAAATGATTCGAACCTAAACAGAAGTCTCCTTAATTATTGAATTTAGTCGATTTTTATTTGCTTAGTTCTTAGTTTCTTAGTTTAAATTTTAGTTAATTGTTTAAGTTTCTAGTCTTGCAAAACTAGAGAAAAACCTCTTTCTATTACTTGTTTTATTTAGATAATATTATCATTTATTTTAATTGTTTACCGTTCCCTGTGTTTGATACCCTACTTACCTGAACTAAACTGTTAATCGATAGGTACACTGCCTTTCGTGTGTTTGTCTTTGTGTTTAAGTTAGTAGGATTAAAACTAGTTGGTTTTACACACATCAAGTTTTTGGCGCCGTTGCCGGGGAACGGTTCTAAATAGTTAATTTTATTTGCTAATTTTTATCATTTTGTATTTTATTTGTTGATTAATTTTTTTATTTAGTTTAATTTTTAATTTTTAATTTTATTTATTATGTATTTTCCAAATCTCGATGCTTTTGTTGCTTTTCTTGAGGAAGTAGTACAGGAAATTGAGCAAGAAGATAAGGAGTATGACTCAGATGATGATTTGAAGAAATTTGGAAGATGGTTAGATAACATCTTGTCTAACGAACAAGAACAATCTGAGTCACAAGAGCTAGATTTACAAGATGAAGAATTTAATCCAAAAAAAGATTTGGAGGAGCTGGAAAGGTTGCTAGCAGAGAGGTCAGACAAAGAACAAGAACAAGCTGAATTGCAGGAACCAAGCTGTGGTCTGACCGTTTCCACGACATGGCCCCCTGTATTTTCAGTTTGTGTTTCGAAGCATGTGGTGACGATTCTAACTTTGGAGAGAGTTCTGAATCATGATCCATTTCTGATTAGTACCCGACCGGTTCCATCCCTTGTCAAGATTCTTGGGTTACATGAATTAAAGCTTGTTTGGCTAATTTTTGAAGCAAAGAGCCAAATTTTACGAATTGGTCCAAAGAAATTATTCAATGCAACGGATGGACTGACATTGAGTTTATTGGAAGTTTATTAAGTTGGGAGTCCAGCTCAAGACTCGCACAAAAAGAAGCGCTTGCAGGAGGCTACCCGTCATTAAAGTTTGCTTTTCTTTTTCTTTTTAAACTTCTAGTTTATTTAGGGATAATTTAGGATGTTTATTTAGATATTTGTTTCTTTTTTATTACTTGGTATTTGTTTTTGATCTTTTCAGAATATAGGGTGAGGGATAGAATGAAAGAATAAAGCTTGAGGAATAAACGTGAAATCAAGTCTAAAACGAGATGATTAGGAGAATTGATTCCAATTACGAGTCCGAAACGAACCTGAAGCCGGAGCTATTTTTATTCACTCAGCGAAGAAAACTTGTCAAGTTCCATTTAGCCAACTCGATGAGTCCATGCGGAAAAATCCAACTGTTGCCAGCTTTAACGACTCAACTCGGCAAGTTCCCTCTAGACTCGACGAGTTACTCTTTCTCTTATCTTCAAGTTGGTGATTTGATTACATTTGTCAAGGGCAATTGGCTATACTATTCAAGATCAATTTCCGAGAATTTCCAAAACCTTTTTCCTCGATATTTTGGAGCTGTACAACACGAGATTTTGACACCCAAGGCGTGGATGAGCTGTTCCCATGTCTAAAGTCAGCTGAAGATGGAACTTAACAATAAGAAAATCAACCTCGCCACTACTATCCCAGGGGAGTTTGTTCCAATTCTCTCTTTACTTTTATGTTTTTTAATTATTTTAACATGCAATTGAGACATTGCATAAATTAAGTGTGGGGTACGGGGTTGGTTATATTAGTTAATTTAGAATCCTAGGTTTAATTTTAAAATAAATTTGCATAAAAATTTCTAGGATTAATTCAAAAAAATTTGGTAAAAGCATGGTTGTAGAAATAGGGATTAATCGGCGATTAATCGTAGATTAATCGCTTGGCATTTTCCAATCGTCGAGGATTAGGACATTAATCAGAAATTTAGGATTAATCGGGTTTGACATGATTAATCGGTCAACAAAAGTCAAAAAAATCGAAAAAATGTCAAAAAAATTTAAAAAAAATTAAAAAATCCAAACTTTCTTTTTTTACTCCAAAATTTTCAAAATTTCAAAATTTCAAATATTATACCAAAATTTTCATATTTTCGTATTTCCAAATTTCAAAATTACAATTTTTCTTATTTTCTAATTTTTGAAGTACTTGTTTTTCTTAAGATATATTAATATTTAATTAATTTTAATATTTTATTAATAATCTATGGTCCTCGATTAATTCCCGCCAAGACCGATTAATCCCTTAACACCAGTCGACCGTCGAGCTACCGTCAAACGATTTTTACAACCTTGGGTAAAAGCAATTCGGATTCCATGCTAGTATTGTGTTTGATGATTCCTTGAGAACCTAAATGTTTAGTTGAGCCTATACACGTTATAATGCATTTGTGGCCTCCTTTATTCTAGTAAAATCATTGGACCAAAACACAATCTCGCTTAGTTTGAGGATCGCAACATGTTTAGCATCGTGTACCAGAAATGTATCCAGGAGAGCTTAAGTAGTCATTGCACACTAGACTAATATCTTTAGCCAATAAAGGATGAAGTTAAATCCCCTTGTGTAAGCATATGTTTTTTTTCTCTAGGTTTTTAGTTTGAGTGAAAAAAAAGTGACAAAAAAAGAAAGAAAGAAAAAAAGAAAAAAAAATAGAAAAAAAAAGAGAGTGATGAAATGTTTGAACGGAAGAATCTACAAAGCTTTGAAGACAAAGAAGAAGTATTAAGAAGAAAAGCTGCAAATTATTGAAGATACAGAGTATCAAGTATTTCTATTGTAATTTTCTTTTCTAGGTTATTTTATTGTATGTGTGCTTGGAGGTTTAACCAAAAATGACTTGAGGTTAAGAAAGTTTTCTGGTGATGGATTCGGAGGGATGCATAAAATGAGCGTTGTTCAAAAGAAGTGGGCGAGTTTTTATGAGGATTGTAAGTATTTAGAATTGAGGGGGGTCCTTAGGAAAATTTTAGACACAAATGCATGCGTTGCGGTCTTGGCATAATGGCTGGGTTCAATTGGGATTGTTTTATGTGATATTAGCGTGCTAAAATTCGGTTTTGCTTGGGGGCAAGCAAAAGTCAAGTGTGGGGTATTTTGATATGGGCATATTTAGTTATAAAATTCATGCATTATCTTAATACTTTATGTTGATTTTATCTCATTTAATGAACAAAAGGTGATTAATTAGTTTATAATTTCATTTTTCAGCAACAATTACATGCTCGGAGGGAAAAGAAAGCGGAACTAGCGATTGGAGGCTTGGATCTTGGATTTTGAAGAAAGAAGGATGTTGTTGGACAACTTGACCCCTCGTCAGTGTTTTGGCCATATCTCATAAGCCGTAACTCCGATTGACGAGATTCAAAATGTTATGAAAACTAGACACAATTTCGGACGACTTTAGTGTTTTGAGAAAATGCTGATTCCAAAGGGACTCGACGAGTTGGTCCTAAACTCGACGAGTCATGTCAAACTTTTGCGATTCTGGAGTCGCTGACTTGCCGTGCACGGGTTTTAAGAGACTCACCGAGTTGGTCACTGGACTCGACGAGTCACCTCTGTTTTGTGAAAATCTATATAAAGGGCATTCCTGCCCGATACCCTAGCATATAGATGAACCCTTGGAGGCCAATTGTCGATTGAAGGTGCTGCTGGAGCGTGGGAAGCTAAGGAATCAACCCTACATTCAATTTTAAGGAGAATCAAGGCAAAATCAAGTTTACTCTTTACCTAATCTCTTGTTTGAACTATTTTTTTACCAATTGATTTTGTTTTTGAGCTTGTTTCTGCTGTAATCATGAGCTAAAACTCATACCTTCTGTTTAGGATAAATGATTTTGTGATTATGGTTTGATTTTATGGTTAGGATTAATTTTAATTGGTGATATTGTTTTGTTAAGCTTGTTAAAGAACCTCATATGTTAATAACAACTATTCTCTGTTAATTAATCAGTAATTAAGTTGTATGAATAGGTAAATTAATGTGTGAGCTTGTGTGATACACCATCAACAAGAGGTTAATTGAATCACCAATTTGATTAGCTAGTTACAAGTCTTACTTAACCCTAATCAATAAACTAGGAAACTCATTGGTTTAATCAACTGATCACTGCTTGAATTAATTTGTTTTCTAAGGATTAGTAATAGCGAACGTGAACCTAATCACACTAATCGGTAGCCAATGCCAATTAATCCATTTCACTTGTCATAAAATCAACAATAGGAATAAATGATTCGAACCTAAACAAAAGTCTCCTTAATTATTGAATTTAGTCGATTTTTATTTGCTTAGTTCTTAGTTTCTTAGTTTCTTAGTTTAAGTTTTAGTTAATTGTTTAAGTTTCTAGTCTTGCAAAACTAGAGAAAACCCTCTTTCTATTACTTGTTTTATTTAGATAATATTAGCATTTATTTTAATTGTTTACCGTTCCCTGTGTTCGATACCCTACTTACCTGAACTAAACTGTTAATCGATAGGTACACTGCCTTTCGTGTGTTTGTCTTTGTGTTTAAGTTAGTAGGATTAAAACAAGTTGGTTTTACACACATCAACGTCGAGCCTTGAAAATCCTTACAAGGGTTAGGATTTTGAGCAACTTGGGGTGGATTATAGACATCGGGTTCCGAGTCAGAGTCTTCTTGGAAATCCTCCTTGTTCTCTTCATTAGATCTCTCTTCAGGGTCTTCCTCTGCTGGGACCATCAGGTTCTCATCCTCGGGTTCAGCTTCAAGCCATCCATCGATCCCTTGATCGGGAAAGTACGGGTCGCCAGGTAGATGGAATCAAGCCATGTTATATAAGCGAGAAAAGGGATGTAGGAAACATATAATAGACGTATTACTAATGATAATTATAAGATGATCCTTACCAGTTACTTCTATACTTACGTAGTGCATACCAACTATATACAACTTAAGATAGAATAAACCTTCGAATAAGTGACCTAACTCTAAGTCCACAACCAAACAAGGAACATGAAGTAAAGCTAAGATCACAAATTCTAAGTCTATAACATCTTAGTCATATATAACCTAAGCGTATTCACTCAGCAATTATAGACCTACTAGTAAAGACCTTTTGAGTTTTCACATAAGTAAATATAGTACCATAAAATACTCCTATAGTATTTTAAGTTTATGTTATGTTCTAGAGTTCTGTTGTAGTAGAGTTGGTAAGTTTTTAGACTTGTTGTAACACCACAACCATTCGTAGGCACATGCTAATCATTTCTCGGGTAGATATAGTTGATTAGGCTATATCCACCCCAGAACTGATTATATGTCCCCAAGCCTACTTGTGTTGTTCAACAACCGCAATTCTTTTGTTCTGTTCTAATATGAAACCGATCTTAGTATGAATTCATGTATGTATATTTTTAGTAAAATATTTTATTATTTTAAAAGTATAAACTCTTGGTTAAAGTATTTTAATCCCGATGTGTTTATAGTTGTATATCTTTTATGGGTTGATATACTCAGTTCACAATAAACAAAGCTCTGATACAAATCTATCACACCCCCAAACCAGAATGGCGGAAACGTTCGGGGGCGGAGGACGTCATGTACAGTATCATAACAATGCACAATAGTAAAACAAGCAAAAATATCATCTATTGCATTAATAATATTGTTTATACATGTGTGTTCTGTGTATAGTTGTAAGACACCAAATATATATATATATATATATATATATATATATATATATATATCAAAATGAAAGACGAGTCTAGATCCTGCTCCGTCTTCACGAAACCTGTGCAAATGTACCTGTCTACTGATGACCTGAGAATACAAGTTATTATGAAAGAGTAGATCAACATTTAAGCTGGTGAGTTCATAAGTATTTTAGTGTCAAAAGTTTGCATCTGTTTCATGAAAATGTTTGAAAGTGTTTTGATGTAAATGTTTGTATACTTCCTAGAAAATCCTATATTTTCTACTAAAATGAAAAGTAGTCTTCTACCAAGACTCAACTGTTTAATTTGTATGTTTGTTTCTCGTAAAAATGTATGTTTTTCCAAGTTTATAACTATCTTTAATAGAAAAATAGTTTGCATTTCTCGATGTGAGAATATCACTGTATGAATGTAATGGAAATAAAGATGTACACTAGTGATGTATACAATACTCTACTGAAGCACTAACTAACTTAAAACTAAATTGTTAATTAAGGTAAAAATGTGATTAAGGTATAACCATGCTTGATTGACTAGTATAAAACACGACGTTCTTCAGACGTCGAAACTGGTATGACATTTGTCACCCGTAGACCTATTGGTCCCACTGTAGCTAGCAGCAAGGTGTAGGATGGTCAATCCCGTATAGATCTATACACAAACTCACGCTCTCCCTCCAGAAGATTCTGGCTATAAAACGTGACACATCAAGTATAGTGCTATGCCATGAAATAGTGTTTCACATTTTAGTTGTTCTGTTCTCGTTATAGTATGTATGTTCCTTTTTGTTCTTGTTACAGTACGTTTTGTAATGTATAGTAATGGTATTAATGTACTGACTCATGTATGTTTCTCTGTTCTAGAAATAATATGTAATGAACGTTTAAACTATACCTATTATAGTTTACTAGTACATTTGTTTTAACTGTTACTAAGTCGAAGAAAGACTCAATTACTCACCATAAGCAACTAAGTGTAAGTATGTTCCTTAAAAATTGGTTTAATATTCGTATATGTATTTAATAAGTATAACTATGATTTAGCCGACCGTCGGACTAGTGATCATACCCTAAGCACATAACCAAACAAGGAACAGGAGTCAAGGTATCTAACAGTAGTCCTAAGTCCGTTAAAGCATACGTAAATAGATAGTTGAATATGATTTGATATAAAAGAGGTTTAAAATAGTTTAAAAGAGTTTTAACAAGATTTTGGAGTATAAGAAATCCTTTTGGGTGTTGTTTTCACATGTAAAAGGTTAACACAATTGTATTGTGTTCTACTTGTATTCTCCCCTAAAATCATTTAAAAAGCATTTACAAGTGTAATTGTAGGGGTATGAACTCACTACTCACCTGCAGTGAGTGTTTCAAATGAAAGATCGATATAGGATGCTTGGTATGCCAAGTGAAGTCCCGAGCACAAATGGATCCTATTTAGCATATATTAACTTATATATGTATGAAATTTGGGCCTATAATAGCTAATATGTAAAGGAAACAACCTTAGGAACTAGGAAACACTTACAATGAAGTGTTAGAATCGAAAATGGGAAGCTGAAAGATGATCATGGCCTAAGAAGATGGGTTCACGGTCCAAGAAGGGATCACGGCCCAAGAACACTTGAAGTGTTTACGGCCGAATGAAGAAGTGTTCATGGCCCAAGGATGGATCACGACCAAGAACCCTTGAAGATCTTGATGAAAGATGGCGAATCAAGGATGAAATCAAAGGATTTCACAAGAACAACAAGAAAGGGAAGTGTTTCTAATGATTTAGTGGAGAAAGGAGGGTTTTTGAGTGGATGATACTTGAGAGAAAACTTTGGGTTCACTGCTAGAAATGGAGAAGTGAAGTGAAAATCAGTCAAAACTCATATATATATATATATATATATATATATATATATATATATATATATATATATATATATATATATATATATATATATATAGGGAGGGACGTGTTCACAGCTCAACCGAGGTTCACGGCCCGAAGGTTGTTCACAGCCTGAAGCTTCAGTCCAAAATGGCTTCTCTCACTTAAACATTCTACACTTTAGAATACTAGGTAGTGAACACACTCATATCATTAATCAAATCTAATCATAAGATAATGTTAGAAATAAGTTTGACCTTTATTGGATAAGTTTGACTTTCTGTAACAACCCGTTATCCCGGGCAATATAAATCGAGTCTTGTAACCCCCCTTTTTTTGAATGTAATGGGAATATCATCGATAAATGAATTGTTCAAAAGCTCTGATTTGGAGTACGCTATGTAGTAGATATCGTCTTAAAGGTTCCAAATAAATAAAGAAACACTAAAATCTGAGTTATGGCGAAGAAGCTATGACCATCCTAAGATTTCTGTCAAAACCGTCAACACCGATCAAACGAAAAACGCAAAGTTTCAATACGATAACATTTAGCCTTAGGTATCTAAATGAAAGTCATAGATAACATTAAACCGTAAGCGTACACAAAAAGAACGTCCAAATCTGACTTCGCATGAGGAAGTTATGATTTTTCAAAGAAATTCCTTAAAAACGATTAGTTATAAAATAAATAATAAAAATAATTTTGGAATTAGCCAACGGAGTCTAAACGAAAGTTGTAGATCGTAGTCTCACCTACGCGTGGATATAAAGACCATCGAAAACGGAGTTCGTATGAAGAAGATATGGATTTTTGAAGTTTATTAAATAAATTAATTATTTATTTAATTCAAAATTCGGATATTATCCGAAGAGGAGTCAGCGTCCTTCTCCGAAGTACGCGCTGCGTACTCCTGTACGCCCCGCGTAACCGAGAGGATTGGCCTCGGATCGTCCACGTCGCCATATCCGAGGAAGCCGACCCGTCCGACCCGTCCGACCCGTCCGACCCGGCGTCCCATCCGACCCACCTCCCCAGCAATCCGTCCCATCCGACCCGATAACCCAAGAACCCGTCCCATCCGAACCGAGGCAGTCGAGGCCTCGGTCATGCATGACGTACGCGTACGCAGCGCGTACGAGCGTACGCCCCGCGTACCGAGGCAGACTTGCCTTCCTATAAATAGAATGCGAGGGTTTCCAAAGAAAGGGTTCATTTCTCTTCTCTCTCTCTCAGCATTTCCTCGTTTTCCGTGTCCGTTCAAACCCGAAGCTCTGGTCTTTTTGGCTCAAGTCCCGAAGGCCGATTCTACTCCCGAGATTCCCGAGAATCCCAAGAAAAATCAGTTTCCCGAGACGAAACTCTGCTCGGTTCTCCACCTCACAATCTTCAAACTATCAAGTGAGTTCATATCCCCTTCGAACACTCTTTAAATACATTTTAAATGTTTTATACTCTTTTTGGGGAGGAATACAAGTATACACATGACTAAAATCGTGTGAAACATTAACCTTTTCATATACTTTTCATACTGTTGTTGTAACTATCTTGTGAAGTTATTATGATACAAAACCCCTCACAACACAGCTTTACCCTCTTTGGGATATAATATGTTTATAAATAGAAATATGTTTTATTTATACGTTTACACACAAACACATCATATCAAGGGTAACGTTCTTTACTAAGTCATTTCATGCATTCAAAGAAACTCATGATTATGCTTTGTCAAACATTGTAAAAGAGGTTAAACTTTGCATACAAACTACTACTTTAATACAGACTTAGTTGAGAATCCATGAGTCGTGTATATCTTCAAACGTTACTTTCTTTATTAGAAAGTAATGCTGCAAGTCCTGTCTATAACCAGAGTCTCCCGTTCGGAGAACGTGTCAAATGTGTATAGATCTATACGGGAAGTCATGATCCCGCGCCCTGACTGTTAGCTACAGTCCGTCTTTTGGGGTGACAGTTGTCATAACGCTACGACGCCTGAAGAACGTCGCTACAGGCATATTATGTTTAGTATGGTTATAAAACTCATCGGATATACAATTATTATGGTATTATGCTTTTATGAAAGAGTAGCTATTAAAACTATTCTTCATCTAACAAATGCAATCTTCGTATAGCTTTATTATATAAAACTATGCCACACCTTTCGAGCACGTCGGTTGCTTGCGATTTTCGGTCTTAGAGACTGCCAGTTATGTCAGGAAAATAAGGGTTTTTCCTGTATACAAACCAAACAACTAATAGGAAAATAAGGGATTTTCTCGGTACAATTAGTTGCAACTTATAACACGAACATCCATATGCATCTCATACTTTTATAGGGAAAATAAGGGTTTTTCTGGAAAACATGCAAACACTTTCGAATGGCATACATCTTCTCAAAACACTACTTATGAACTCACCAACTTAAATGTTGACACTTTTTCTTTGAAATAACTTGTATTCACAGGAAACCGCTAGCCAGGTAGCAACTACTTCTGAAGACTAACGCATTGGCGTTAGTAACATATTTTGGATCACCATTTTATATTTGATTTCTTTTGCAAACATGTAACACCTACGATTATGTAAACATTTTGGAAACTTTAATATATATATGGTGGTGTGTACTTTCCTTTCTATGAACTGTTATGATACTGAATATGACGTCCTCCGCCCCCGAACGTTTCCGCCGTTCAGGTTTGGGGGTGTGACACTTTCATTGACCAAGTTTGACTTTTACAAGATAGAAATTTTGGGTGATCACACATTCCCAAAGTATCATACCTGACATGCCCACCTTGCAGATTCCTTGAATATCTTGCTGATAACACCAAAGATCAAACCGGGTGTTGGTCTTCTCCCACTTACAGCTTGTTATGATGGTGATCGATGCATCCCACTTCGAAATCCAAAACTGGCTCACCCGAATATCCTCTAAGCATGACTCTCGGTATGCAAAATGGCATATGAGGATTCTCAAGATAAAATGTCTGGACCATAATGAGGAAACTTCTAATTTCTAGGTGGAGACTTAGATAAACCACACATAGCGCCTCATACACAACATACAATCATAAGCACAAATAATAAGAGCACGAAGGAAGGAATATAGCACATACATGCGACATCAATTGGTGGAAGTCAGATCTCATCGGCTTATGACTGCAATGCTCGGATTCTCACCATAGGAACTTCACTCTGCCCTCGCAACCATCAGTTTTCCTCAGAGTGGTTGGAGCAGGTGCCCTCACTGTTCCCCTCATCAACTCTGGACATCCGGCCTTCTTGTCTCCCACTTTGTTGCAGTGAAAACATAACAGACTCATTCCCTGGGGACAATCTCTGCTGACATGACCAATCATACCACACCTGTAGCAACCCATACCCCTAGATCGACAAACCCCATCGTGCTACTTCCTGTACATGCTAAACTGGCCTCGGCCTTGTTGGCCCCTCACTCGCTGATCAGAAATCTTAGGTCTCTTTGTAGGATCACCAATTGTCTGCACCTACTCTGGCTTCCTCTTCTCGATGTTCTCCAAGTCAATCTCCCGCTCTCGGGCTCTAGCTATCATGTCCTCCAAAGTCCGACAAGCTGAAAAGCTAATAAACTCCCTGATATCATCTTGCAGCATATCATGGTATCGATTCTTCTTCATCTCCTCATCTGTGGCATAATATGGAACCAAAAGAGCCCTCTCCCTAAATTTGGCGGTAATCTCCACCACAGTCTCATTCTTCTGCCGAAGGTCCTGAAACTCCCTCTCCAATTGCTACACCTCGATAGCTGGTGCAAACTCCGCTCTAAACTAGATCACAAACTCATCCATAATCATTGTATCGATGGCATCGCCTCCGAAAGCTAAATCCACCTCCTCCCACCAATCTCGAGCTCTTTCTTTCCGAAGACAAGAAGCAAATCTGACATTCGACCCCTCGGGAAAAAAGCTCGTCCAGAAAGCATTTACCATGTCCGCTAACCACCTCCTACTAGCAATGGGTTCCTTCTCCCCAAAGAACTCTAGATCTCTACAGACACGGTACTCGGGGAAGGAAATAGTACGAGCCACCACAATAGACAAAATGTTAGTGCGGAACGTGCCCAGATGCTCATCTAAAATCTTCATAATCCCCTCCTTGACCGAACCACATATCATAGGATTCTACTCCAAAATATTGTGGGTGATCTATGACGAGATAAACTCCCACATCTGCTCATAAATCGGCTCAGCACCAACACTTGAGCCTGATCTAGAACCTGAACCTCCTCTACATGTACTCATTACCATTATGAAAAGTAATCATACAAATGATCAGAGTATACCCAGAGAATCCTCATCCCACAAGCTTCCTAGATTCTCCGTGGCTCCCCTCAATTCGAGTATGGATCATATGCTTTCAGCAGTATGAATCCTCTAAGTCACCTTCTCAAACTGGTACTCCAAGTACTCACTAAACAACGCATCCAAACCAACTAAAACACTTCCTAGGCTTTCCTAGGTTCCTCACCCACCCATCCATCAACAGTTGAAGGTCCCGTACTAATGTTAGCTAGCTACTTCATGAATATCATTACATGCAACGAAGCCTATATAATCCTTCAACTAAAAGATTTAACCTTACAATGGTTAGACTCAGATAAGAGTTGCATAATAGGGTCAAATACGTTACTCTGAGATTATTTAACCTTTGCAGCATGTAACATAACATATTCATGAAATAATTATCTCACATTAATGTGAGTCCCATATATCACAAAGCAAGCAGCATCAGGCATCAGAAAATCTAACCAGCGCACCACCTAATTAGGCTATTCTATCCAATCATCTGAAATCCATACTAACATGCAATTCTAAAAGCTCAAACAATCAAACATATAAAGACATCTCTCCAAGCATGAAATCCTGATCAGATCCTTAGCCATAATATGACATGCAATTCTCATAACATATAACATAACACACATGTATGGGTGTTCTAGGAATCACCTACTTGAGCTAGGATGATTGCACGCATCACACCCCATTTTCTTTATAAAATTAAATCTTTTTAGAAGATTTATTTTATTTCAAAAATGTTACCAATTTTCACTTTGAGTCCAGACACACTGGAGAGTATGCCCGGATCCTTCAAACCAAGGCTTTGATACCAACTTGTAACGTACCAAAAATTCATAGTAAAATTTTCATTTTTAAAACCATAAATAATACAAACAATTTGTCCCATGACCAACATAATTATATAATTTAAACATCATAATAAAAGTCATAAAAATCTAGTGCGGAAACATCGGGGGATGCCATTCAGTCACGTCGGGCCCTTCCTTTTTGTACCGGAAGTATTTGATACCATGAACATAAAACCCTAAGAACAAAGCCCCTAAGAACAAAGCTTAGTGAGTTCCCTAAAATACCACATATCATACATACAATAGAGTTTTCTATGTACCAACCATAGTCTTGCCATTATGCTATGAGTTGTATCATGGTCTTTCCTTGCTAGGCCGAGGGCCAAAACCATGGGTCTTACAGACAAGTGCCAGGAGCCACCTCCTGGTCTTCCATGTAAGTACCACAAAGACAACCAACATACTACATATAACTGCCAAGGTCCAGACCCTAGTCTTGAATATTATTTCTAGGATCCATATCCAGGTCTTTCATGTAATTGTCATGTGCCACCACACGGTCTTACTACATAAAATGTCCTAGTGGGCCAGCATTGGTGCCTTCGACCCACATGTATAGTGAGGATATTTACCTTAATTGAGATGCTGACTAAAACCTCGTGCAACGTCGTACTGATCATAGCCAACAACCCTCACCGCCAAAAGATGGGTATTAAACACCTCCTAGCAATCCACACAAGGCAAACCCTAAGTCTACCTTCTAAAATAGAGATTGACCAAAAGTCAACCAATGCCAAAAGTCAATGTTCAGAGTCAACGACCAAAATTGACTTTAGCCAACCACCACACAGTAGCCTTCCTTGGCCACGTCGTGTTGGTCCAAAAATCACGCGATCAAAATACTTATTGCCACGTCGTGGCCTTCCTTGGCTACGCCGTGGCACAGAGTTTCCTCAAAAAACTCCATCTTCGGTCCTTGATACAAGTAAGCTTAACCAATCTGGAACATAGGTGTTATAGATTTTGTGTGCATTAAGGCCTCAATTACCGAGAACATTGTTCAATTTTGCCCTTTACCCTGATTTTACCTTCTATGGTCGGTAGCCTAGCTGAATGTTCTTGCAGAAAAACACAATGCACTAATGAAAAGGGGCTAAGGGGTTTCGAACTCGGGTCTCCCGATTTCCCAGCAACGCCTTGAACCATTGAGTTGGATGAGATTTTGTGATTTTAGTGTTGGGAAATTGTATGTAATAACACTGAAAGATTGAAATAAGAAAAGAAGTAGTGTGCAATATGAATCAAACAAGGGTATTCTCCGTAGAAAACTAATGCCTTTACCACTAGGCTAAGTTGGTTTTCTTGGTAACTTTCCTGAAGAATTATATTTAATATATGAAATTTTAGTATGATTTTGATGGGTTTTATAGGTTATAGATCTATGCATGAGGCGGAAAAATACATAACTCTTAAGTTCACACGCAACCTATTTGGATCTATGGTTTCTCTATTGATAGCAATAAACTATGAACATCAATAATCCTAAGGTAACTCTATAATAGTTAAAATTTACATAGAGTTAGGGTTTACATACCTCTTGATTATTGTAGCAAATAATCACACCGATATGCTTCTTGAAAATCTTGGAAAGCAAACACCAAAAGTTTAGTGGCTCTATGGTTTATACCTAAAACCCTAAACCTTAGAATGATAAGGATAGAGAAGAGAGAGGTCAAAATTTCATTCATATGCTTCTTAGGAATGTAATGAACCAAAAGCCAATGGATCCTATTTATAGTTTAGGTAACTTGCAAGAAATTCAAGATTTGAATTAATTAAATAACAGATTTAATCTCAATTCAAATCTTTTCCTTATTATCTTCATCCCCGTGGCTTATAGAAACCCTAGAAGAGCCTCCAGAACCGTCCATTCCATGGAGGGTTCTAGAATTGCTTCTTTTGTTTAACTATCGAACAATTACAAGTAACCCCTTGCATATTTAAATAATTCTAATTAATCCCAAATTAATTCAGATTAATAATTAATTAATTCAAAATGATTTCCTATTAAATTATTAGCCATATAAATTAACGAATCAATTATTTAACTATTGATCTCATGTTAATTTATTAATCACATAGCAAATTAACATATCAATTATCTATTTCCAATTAATATATTAATCACATAATATATTAACAAGTCATTTCTCTCTCTCTCTCTCTCTCTCTCTCTCTCTCTCTCCTAATATCATTTATAGTTATTTTTGGTTATGAGGGCAACCCAAAAAGGAATTTGCTTCTATTTTCAAGTTTATACCAATTTATTTATGAGCTTAGACACCTTAATTCAACAGTCTCCCACTTGGATAAGTCTACAACTACAATTGCAAGTATAACCAAACAACAAAGAGTGCTTTCCAAAGTCACTGGTGAACTCTGATATAATCAGACATTGGCCCTAAGATAAGTGATCAAATATTCCTTCGTTCTACAAGTTATCGTATGGACATGAGATATGGATCATAACCAATTTCATAGTCCAAGATTCTGTTTATCGATTCCCTAATTTATGATGACTGAATTCAGACTACTAATTGAACTCATCAATTTAGTCCGGACTTAACCTAGCACTTCAGATGTCAAAAACAAATCATCGAGGGTCCCAAAGATACCACTTCTTTTATTAGGGTGTAAGGAACGAATAAACTTCGACTTATATGCTTTTATCTTTTACTTACCAAAAATGATGAATGACACTACGTTTAATGACATCACATCACTGATGCATTTTCTCAATACCAATGCAAACCGATTTGTAAATTAAAACTCATATATCTTTGTTTTAAGAATAAAAGTTATTATCATCTCACAATTACTCATGATAGAATCCATGAAGTAATTCTTTAAGCGTTGGTTTATCCAATACTCAAAATCCCCATTTTTCTAAGTACTCATGAACACCGTAGAAATCTTATTGCAATGTCTAATCCTCATAGAAAATATAAAATTCAATTCATGACAATATTAATTCATTACTTACTTCCAGAATTATGAGCCACTGTGGAATTCTGAATAATCAAATCATCTAGGAAGTAAAACATACAAAGTGAAATTCAATAATAAAATAATTAACTATGGTTTCAAATCTATTGATATAAATAATCTCTATTATTTAATCACCATAATAATTACGATTTTATTCATTGTATAATATTGCGAGTAATCAACTAATCACTTGAATTAAACATCAATTATTCCATGTTATGAACATCCATACTATGCCTCTTTATGATTCTTCCTTTCTAAACAGATCAACTGGACATTATTCCAATAATTCTCATTTAACAATTCCAAATTCTTATCACTATCTAAGATGTGATGAAATTCCAAATTTACATACATTAATCTCCAATGATATCAAGATTACAAAATCTCAAAGACTGAGTCTTTGATATTACAAAATATCCTATTAGAACTTTGTCACTAGAAGCAATTTCATGGTAATGAAGGTACAAATTCAAGATACAATCCCTGAACACCTTTCTTGTATTAAAGTTCTCAACTCACATGTAGATTTTACAAGTATCTCCCATTATGTAAACATTTCCATATGTCCATCAATTTTGATCAAGAACCATCTCAATGCGAAATCATGTTACTATGGTCCGTCTAAATTAATATAATACTTCTAACTGTCCACAAATAATTAGTATTTGGTATAACCTTTGAATGTTCTTGAAAGGTATTTAAAAACTTTAGTCACATAAAAATCTAATCATATTTCCTCATAATGCTTTAAGCATTTGAAAATTAGATAAGTGAATATTACAACATATATAATCGATCCTATATCTGAAGCATATGAGACTAAATTCATTATGTCTCACATAAGGATTTGATATATGTTCAATCTATTGCTATAATATTTCCATATATTGAATTTCCTATGTTGAACCATTTAACACGACATTCATATACGTCTATGACTAAGTTCTGTTAAACTATATGATCTAAACCTTTAAATCGAGACGAAGTATGAGTTCCCTCTTCCTTAAGTCTACTATAGCAAAACAATCCCCAAACTTTGCAATTTGCAAATTAAAAACTTTGTTCCTCACGAACAGTATTGTCAACATGCAATACTAGCATAACAATTATGCTCCCACTAGCTTCGACATGTACCTATAAATCAACTCGACTTCAAGAAATCAATACTCTTGACTCTCTTACAGAAGTATAGATTTCTATTAAGCGATTCTTCGATAAGTCTCCAACTAGACCTCATAAGCTTATACACCTTAATTGGATAGAATATGTGTGTGTTTGAACCCATCAAGACTTATAGATATATCTCTCGAAAGTTCAAAACATTCCATGTTATTCCTCATAATTCGAAATATGAAAAGGGATGTTGTAATCATATCGTGAATTTGAGAATGCAATTAACACAACCAATATCCATATTGATCTTTATAGGATCTTATAATCTATTAGCAAAAGTATTTCCTCACAATCATTCTCATGAATTAGAGCAAAAACTTTGCCACCTAGATTTTATGGTGCATACGTTTCCATCCATGTTAATCTATAATGTCCAACTTACAATCATAGGATAAGGTTTAGGACAAAACCAAATTCAAATTTAGCTTTCCTTCATGGACTGAACTTCACTATTCTAAATTTCTTACCCCGTGGTAGCTCAAGGGCCTACAAGTGCTTCCATGTTGTTAGCAAGTCACCTATATTGATCATTGCACTTTCACATAACGATGCACTTTGCTTTTGTAGTTAAATGAAAAACATAAAACTCATAAGCATTTCCAACTCAACTAGAAGTGCACAGAAATAAAAATGTGTCAGCCAAACATGATATGCTATCAACCTTAGGTCGCGTGCTAGTGAAAACTTTTGTTGTTGGATGACTCCTAAAACTCTCAAGATCAATACGACTCCACTGACTTCTTGACATATGAGTTTCCTCTCAAGGAACATTCCTTAATGAGCTAAAACAAATATTCAAAAGTTTGTGTTGATGCCCGACAAGAAAACACTTCATAGAATTATTCTCAGTTTATCTATTGTTTCTTGATTAGTGAAAAACATCAAAACTCCAATTCTAAATGTGCTAGAGTAAGAAAAACATTATTACTCCACATGTTATGAGGTGTTATCAACATTCTTAGTATGAAATGAGTTTCAAAATATGATTTGTAGTTACTAGAGTATGACTCTAAAACTTGATTGGAACAAAGTATGACTCATCTATGATCGAACCATTTCCAACGATTTTTGATTCCTCTTCTTAACCATTCAGTCGCACTAAGATATTCTTGGAGGAGTCAATTGTGATACAATTTCACAATTACTAAGATGATTATAAAACATGATACTAAAACATTCTCCTTTCTTTTTCAGATTGGAGAATCTTTTATCTTTCTGCCTAATAGATTCTTCTTTTTGCTTTGCTACTCTTTGAATCTTCTCAAATTATTATAATTATGTTTAAACTCATAAACAAAACCATATTTACTAAAGCATTAGTAAATCATGATGAATAGAGTTATCGTCCTTTGTGGTGGATATGAATAGTCCATATCAACATGTACTAGACCCACCAGTCCTTCACTTGCCTTACACAAGCATGTGGTCAATGAATTAGTCTTAATTTTCCAATGACCAAGATTCTCATGCATCACACAATTCGAATTGCATGAATCCAAGTTTCTATCCAATTTAAAACTTGGTGATGATAATTCTTTTTACTTGGTTAAATATGACAATACCACAAATGATATCATAAGAATCAAATCCACAATTAATATTGCTAATATTAGAAACATAACCAGTATTTTCATAAATGCCATTGTAAGGAAATATAAAATAAGGCAGTTAGATAAACCAAAATTTCACTTTTATAGAAAATAAACAAAAAGTTGGAACTTGTCCTTACAATGCATAAAATAAAAAACTATGTTTCTAGACATCTCCCAAGAATAATAGCAATCTATTAAATTATCCTAACTCTAAGTAGTAGCTCCAAATTCTAATCATCGAACCATGTGACCAGAGTTCATTTCTCACGATCAGATCTAGCTCACCTTGTTGAAGCTTCATTCTTTCTCTTAGCTCCTTTAATACCATCAAAATGTGATCATCACATCATGTATTAAGATTCTATGAATAGGAACTTATAAAATAATGGAGTTAGATAATGGATGTACTTGAAGTAGAGTCACACGACTTGAATTTACTATCTCTAAAATCTTTCAGGTATTTTGGAAAACTTTGTCTCTAATGTCCCTTCAATTGGTAGTAGAAACAAATAGACTCATTGGGGTCAACACATGGAATGATCATAAAAATAGTCTTTCTCTTTACCATACGATCAAACAATTTGCTCTTAGATGCCCTCTTTCCATTAGGAAGAGAAATCTTTTCTGGACTACCATTTTTACCATTCTCAATATCTATGGAAACCTTAGAATTAGACCCTTTAAGCACCTCTGCTTCAAATGCTCTCTTAAGCATTTATGCTTTAGCAACCATCAACATTTGGTTCAGATCAATTAGGGTCACGTTGATATTCCTCATATAAAAGTTCTCAATAAATTGATCATATTACTTTAGAAGGGAGAGAATAACCAAATCAATGGATCGCTCCCTTGGGAAAATATAGTGGTGATGATTATGATGGCATGTGGGAAATTAGAAAAGATCTAGTGATTCATCATGTAAGCTCAAGAACACAAGAAGTAAATAAATTTGTATTAGCTCATATTAGATCTAGAAAGGATATACAAATAGGTTTGTACAAATTTCTCTCTCTAGTCTAACACTCCAAAAAATGATTCCTAAATATGAGTGTCACTCACTTCCTATTTATAGGAAAGACAACTCATTTACACATCAATAAGGGTAAAGCACAAAAACATCCAAGCGTGACTTTGCACTCTAACATTCTCCCCCTCAAAGTTAGGATTGGATGCCCGACTTCAATATTCAACGAGCTCGCGCGATCAAGACCAGACTCCCCCTCGAGTTATCACCGGTCTTCAAAATCCGCAATGAATACCCGAAAAACCAACTTCGAATACCCATCATTCTCCCCCTTTTTATAATAAAAAATGATTATAAAACTCATTAAAGGTTAGAAGCGCCTGAGGAATGAACGATACAATACTCCCCCTTGATGTGTACCAAAAACAAAACTCTCGAAAAACTTGCACGGAAAAACAATCATGAAAAAGCCTCAAAAAATTTCCTATTTATGAAATTTTTTGACTTTTTGGGTGAAAGTTGCAAGATTTTCCAAAATCCGGGTAAAAACCGTCAATAACAGCATTTTACAGGGACCTTATGCGCCTAAAACAGCCAAATATGCGAAACTCTATCCCATTTGCAAAACTGGGCATAAAATGTAAATTCGCACAAACTATAGGGACCAGAAATGAACATTCTTCAATTTCTCAGAAAATTAGCCCAATTTCGAAGTTGGGTATTTGCTGCCAACTTTTTGAAACTTCAGGGACTCATTTCGAAAATTCTGTTTCCATTCTTCTAAACTGTCGAAATTACTCCAAATTTCGAATGTGGGTAAAAACTGTCAAACTTTCGAAAGTGCATGCATTAATTTCGAAAATTCTGCCTTATTTCTTCAATGCTGTAGAAAACTACCCCATATTTCGAAGTGTGTACAAACTGTCAAACTATCGAACTTTTGAGGACTAAATTCGAAACTTTTGTATCTTCTTCTTCACTTTTGTTTAGTTATATCAGTCAAAATCAGCAACACCGTTTAACGAAACTTTTATATCTTCTTCAATTCGTTACAGAGACAAAGAAATTTTTCTTCCATCCCATTCGTTAGTTTCAATCACGAAATCCACAGCACCATTTTAAGGAAACTTTTTCTTATCAACGAAATAACGAAAACGAAGCATGTCAGAAGGCTTAATCATATAGTAACTCTTGGCTTTTTCAAATCCAAAGAAAAGCCAGTCTCAAAGAATGTGTTAATTGAGGCCATCGACTCAAAATCTTTAACTGTAAAATCAATGGCTTCGTTCTTCAATCAATACCTCGTGAATGAACCTCAAAACCCATTTCGTTATCACGACCCCTTCGTTATCAGTTACTCAAGCTATATCCAAACTTGATTCAAACTATCACCAAAGTTGAATCGACATTCACTCATCAAAACAACTATACTGCTTCGTTAACATCCATTCGTTAACATCCATTACATAATAAACTCAACCCCAAAGCGAAATCATCCATTAAAATCGGCTAGAAATTGTCAATATGAATAAACTCATTTCGATTCTTCAACATCAAAACCCACCGAACGAACATCTAATTTCGATTACTAACCACATGCTTTCAGTTTTGACTTCAATTGCAGCATATGTTCGACTTCCAAAAACGAACTTCCAACCATCGACCAACAATAATCAACTCCAACCATTCGAAATACTCATCTGACCAAAACCAGAGACTCGGCTACAAACTGTGAGATAAATCCATTCTCTTTTTCATCAACATACAACCTTTCAAAATCTGCCTCTTTCCCAGTCTTCGAAACATCAAGTAACCAAAAGCGAACCCAATCACACTATTCCAACATCATCTTCAAATCACTAACTGAACCAATTTCAACATTAACCAACCAACAACCAAAATCTGTTCGTCCCTTGCTTTCAACGATCGTTGACAACAAACAATCGAACCCAAATTTCAGATCGTTAAGTCCAAACAAATCAAAAATTGATTCCAGTGTCAAAATAGAATGAACATCGACCCCTAGTCAAACACATTCGATTTTCAAATTCCGATTTTGACTTTCAACTTCAATCAATCAGCAAGCAAAATCAATTGTGAATCAAAACAAAATCGAACAACACCAGTCGATTTGAATATCATCTGAACTCAAATTGGAAACAAGAATATTTTGACGAACAAAAATAATCGAATCAAACTCAAGATTGATGACCACGATGAGAGTGTACAACTCGGTTATGAGCAAGATGAAGAACGGACACAATGAAAGTATCAAACTGATTTAATCCATCTTGGGCTCCAATCTTAAAGAAATCAGATCACGAAAAAAATATGTGGACTCCATATTATCGGATTCAAGTGAAAAATATAGGCGTCGAAATTACATGAACACTAACTGATCATAGGGATGAGCATCAGAACCGGGTACCCGCTTTCGGAACCGGAACCGCCTTGGAACTGCCGGTTCCGAAACTGGAACCGCCTTAAGCGGTTCCGGTTCCGGTTCCTAAAGTTACGGAACCGCTACCCGCTGGGTACCCGCCGGAACCGGTTTATATATATATATATATATATATATATATATATATATATATATATATATATATATATATATATATATATATATATATATATATATATATATATGCGTGCGCTATTTTGACCGATTTAGAAAATATTGGTCCGATTTTTTCCGTTTTTGTTCCGAATTTATTTGATTCCGACCGAAATAAATTGTGGTTTTATTGAAAATTTTTAATAACGTTGATGTAACCGGGTTACCCGCTCCCGGAACCGGAACCGCCGGTTCCGGGACTGGTTCCAAAAATTGAAGAACTGCCTAGACCGGTTCCGGTTCCGGTTCTAACTTTCTAGGAACCGCCGGTTCCGGTTCCGGTTCCGGTTCTCGCCAAATGAGGCGGGTACCCGCCTACGCTCATCCCTAACTGATCATGTTTTGTCACACAATTGGGCTCTATGAACAGTATAATTCGAAAAATGGATCTCAAAATGACTTTTGGGTTGAATCAAGTATCATCAACGCTTTGGATGAACAGTAATTTTGAAAAGAAATAAAAATTGGAAATATGATTTTGATTTTTGGAATTTTGATCTAAACAAAAATAATTAGATCAACTATGGGTTTGAAACGAATTAGATCCAATGAGACAAATCGATCAAAAATGAAAAACGAAAAATATGAATCGAAATCATAGACGATTTGGAATCCATTTGAGAATTTAAGATAGTTTTTTGACGAATCAAGATCCATTTTCAATGAACGAATCGAATTTAGAAGATCTTGGTTTTCTTGTTGGAACGAGAAAATGTCCATTTTGAACATTGTACCACCCATTATGCAAGATGTACAACTCGTTCTTCGTGTTCTTCAACGATCCAAGAACATCTTCAAAAGAACTACCAACACTTTTGGGTTTTGACTTCAAATTCAATTCAATCTTTGGAGATTGTTGCTTTGGAACCCAAGTTTACTTCACGGATTTCGGCTTCACAACATTTGACAATTTTTGTGAGTAAACCCGCTTGTTTTTGCGTTTGATCTTCTTCTTCTTTTTCTTTCTCATCTATTTGCATCTTAAAGACTTGATCTCATGAACAAACCCACTTTTCACAACATCAACTTTGTGACTTTGAATCAAATCTTTTGGAGTTTGATACTTGTGAATTTCTTGGATCTCCGGCTTCCGATAAGGAATCTTTCCTTCAAACAAATCACAAGAACACAAAATATCATCGGTTTGAACTCCAATCGAGCAAAAAACTTTTTCAGCTTGAGAATCAACTTGAATTCCTTTTTCTTGAACATCAAGAGCATCAAGAACATGATGATCATCAACAAGAACATCTTCAACAAACTTAAGATCATGAAGATCACTTGGGTTTTCAACAAGAGAAATATATCTCTTATTATACAAATCTCTCTCTTCTCCTTCTTTTCGATTATCACTTGCAACTAACTTGAATATGAAAAGATCATACAAACAATCAATCTTCAAAAGTGGTTGAAATATCAATCTTCCATGATCATCCTTCAAACATCCATAAGAAATCAAAGTTTCTTGTCAAATCAACCCACTTAACACAAATCCATAGAATTGAAATTCGTTGACCTTGTATTTCACACCTTCAACGATTACAACCCAAGAATCATACTCCAAACGCACCATGATAAAAAAAACTTGAAGATTTATAGAGAGAGAAAGTGATTTTGAATGAGTTTTCTAGAGAGAGAAAGTAAAAATCACTTGAATTCTAGTGAAGAAAATCGAATTATGAATAGAATCAAAGATGAATTCGATTTCTAGAATCCAAAAACTCTCTAAATCATGAAGATCAAAGATCTAAAAATGAATCACCAAATCAAGAAAGCCATCAAGGATCAATTCTTGATCCAATCAAGAACACCCGCTCTGATACCAACTGTAGTGGTGTTGATTATGATGGCATGTGCAGAATTAGAAAAAGATCTAGTGATTCATCATGTAAACTCAAGAGCACAAGGAGTAAATAAATCTGTGTAAGCTCATATTAGATCTAGAAAGGATATACAAATGAGTTTGTACAAATTTCTCTCTCTAGTCTAACACTCCAAAAAATGATTCCTAAATATGAGTGCCACTCACTTCCTATTTATAGGAAAGACAACTCATTTACACATCAATAAGGGTAAAGCACAAAAACATCCAAGCATGACTTTACACCCTAACAAAAAACAACACCCATCTTATCCAAGTTGTCAATGTATGGTTTCATTTTTAGAACATGCGCACACACATAGTTTCCATCTTGATGTTTACATGCCAATCATGATTGAGTAATCTCATATCTTTCAACTCGAGGGAAACATGACGTTGGAAGAGTTACAGTAGGATTAGGAGGAGGAGGACTAGTTGAAGAAGCATGATGTCTAGTTCCACCATTTCCTAAGGATGAGAAAACATTTTCACCTTGATCAAAATATGGAATATCATCTTTATAAGGAAGAGGGAAACCATTTCCAAGAGAAAAAATGATGACCACTATCGTCTTGATTTGACATCTACAATTAGGAGAAGAGAGAATTCAAGTTAGTTGATTTTAATCTTTAATTATTAAACCATAAATTAAAAAGAAGGATAGGATCCATATTTTTTATTCGAACTTTGAAGAGGGATGTCGTAGTCAAATTCAAATCTATTTTAGGTAGGTAAGGCTTTTACCAATTTTAATCTTATGAAACTCCTGGATCTTTTGAGATTAATTGAATCTTATAAAAGACATGTTTATCTTAGATTATACACTCACTTTTGTGACTGGGATGTCGAGGATCACAAATGAGATGTAAATAACCATGCAAACCCGTTTGGCAACCTCGAGGTCTTTTATCATCTCAAATTGATGTGTCGTTTAACCATACATACTCCATCAACAATGATAACTTTCGAAATGCTCTATCATTTCTCTTTATAGCCCTATTAGTGTGTCGGTTAACCACACATGCTCCATTAACAACATATAAAGCATGATGTGAATTTTCATGGATTAGCATACTTTTCATATTTTCCTAAAGTAAGTAGTGTGAGATTTTATAAGAAGGTTCTAGTACTTTATATCATTGTACTTTTAATGAAGCTATGTCTAATCAAACCCGTTCGACTAACGACCTCCACCACACAGGAGAGCGGTGGGTGAAAATGATACCCGATCAACGATCATTTTGTAGGTTGCTTCCTTGTACCCTCTTTATAGCATGGTTTTGTGTCACACCCCGCTAAAGAGGAAACACGGGACGCGACAATACAAAGGGTCTCATAGCAAAAGTTAAAAGACAACACCAACCATAGTATTAAAAGCTTTACGATTTACAATAAGTTTGAAAAACTTTTAAAAGTAATTACAACGTATTAAAATAGAACAACACATGCAAATACTCCTAAAAGTCTTGTGTCTCTACATACCTCTTACTAGGTGATTACTGAATAATCATGTAAAACGAACATCAACTATAAAAATAGTTGGTGAGTTCACAGGTTAAAAATAATATTGGTTTCATGAATCGTAATCAAAATTTTGCTAGAATTTTCCATAAATAAGTTTGTATAAACAAAGTCCGTTGTCATCATGAGAAATAAACTACGTTGCCAAAATGAGATGCAAAGGTAATATTCTCATGGGAAATAAAGTTCGTTGCTAAAACGAGTAAACAAGTTTCATTGCTAAAATAAGTATATAAGTTTTGTTGCTAAAATAAGTAAACAAGTTTAGTCGCTAAAATGAGTATACAAGATCCGTTGCTAAATGAGTAAACAAGCTTCATTGCTATAATGAGTAAATAAGTCTGTATGTATGTAATAATATTTGTATGCGTGTAACAATCAACAATGAGTTCACAACCAGGCCTAAGATTGATGCCATATCAAGATCTATGCTTATCATCCCATGTATGAACATGGTAAAATGCACTCAAGCAATCGGGCGAGTGAGGAGTTGTCAATTCCTAATAGTGCTATTCATAATGACCATTGGCTCAAAGAGTTAATGGTTGGAGTAAAGTGTAAGGGAATTAAGACAATAAGGCCTCATGTTTCAAGTTGCATACAAATACATAGTAAAATATCGCAAAATATAGCAATCAAGTTTGATAGAATTCAATATAGATACATTAAACATAAATAGTTAGGCCATGATTTTAGAAACCTTCTTGTTGATCCTTTGGAAGAAAGCACCACAATTGTTATGCCTCTAATGGAATCACACACAAACTAGCAAGAGGAAAACTATAGAGAGAGGAGAAAATAGCCAATCTTTCGTCCAAGGCTCTTAGAAGAATGGCATGGACGAAATTGTGAAGGGCTATGGCCTTTATATAGCTAAAGTAGCTTGGTGCCAAAGCTAGGGTTTAAGTAGGAAACCCTAAATTCCCTTGCTTGGTGACCAAGTAGCCCATTCCCCTTATCCAAGGGGCTTGGAGAAAACTCTTGGGCTTGCCCAAGTGGTTTTCGTCCACCTCATCCAATGAGATCCTTGGGCCTTCCTTCTTTAACTTTCAATAAATAACCAAATAGTCCATGCACTTTTAATTAATCTAATTAATCCTAAAATTAATTCAATTTTAGTTTCTGATTAATTATTAATTAAATAATATGATTTCTAATTAATATATTATTTTCATAATACATTAATATACCATTTATTTAATTTATTATTCACATAATAAATTAATCTCTCTCTCTCTAAAAGTCATCTTGTCCAATTGCTAGGTTTGAGGGCAACCTAAAAGGATTGTGCTACTATCAATTCAAGTTTATACCAGTAATTATGGGCTTAGACACCTAATCCAAAAGTATACATCCTAGGTAATGTGTTCGGTTTTGCAGTTGACCAAGTTAAAGTTTAACTTCTTAATAATTCCCTTGATTAAATGTATATGAAGATACATAGGAATGCGTTACCTATGTGACTATGAAATGTAGTCATATTTCAAGAGGTTATGGAGTTGACCTTGTTATGATCATGAGAGGATTAGGACACGAAGCTTAATAACAGTGTCAAGTTGTATTTTGCTAGATGTAATGCCCGCAAATCCAGTCTAGTCAATTTAGCAGCAATAGGGGTCGAAAACGACTTTTCGACAAAATATTATTTAGAATAAATAATCTTAACCAAGTTGTAGTATATGTCACTAGGTTTCCGTACATATAAAGAACGCCGAAATCCAAGTTATAACGAAGAAGTTATGACCCGTCGAAGTTTTACGGCAAAACCGGCACAGCACCAAGAAGCGTAAATAGTGAATTTACGATAGAGTGAGATTCAGCCTTAGCGATCTAAATGAAAGTCGTAGAATATGTTAAACTAAGAACATCGATAAAAAGAACACCCAAATCTGACTTCGTATGAAGAAGTTATAATTTTTTGAAGTTTCGAGTTAGCAGTATACAGCCCGAAATTCGAATATTAGATCGAGCAGTTTTTAGCCAACTCGAACTAAACGAGAATCGAAGATCTCGTTGAGAGTAGCGTAACGAGAAAAAGATGGGCGAAAACGGATGTCAGATGAAGAAGTTATAAGGATTTAACGAACCAATCGTGTCCCGGCCCGTTCATAATATAAAGTTTAAAATCGAGCCAAAATTAGCCGATGAAGTCTAAACGAAAGTTGTAGAGTACGTTCCCACCTTCGCGTGGATATAAAGAACGTCAAAAACGGAGTTCGTATGAGAAAGTTACGAATTTTTAAAGTTGAAGTATGAAAATGCGAAACATGGTGCGAGACTGATGACGTGGCACGTTGTGGGCCGTCCGATGAAGGTCTCAGAACTCGCTTCGGATCATGCCACGAAGCCTCGCCCTACGTCCCGCGTACGAGATCCGGAATGCCTCGCGTACCCTCGGTTCTTATCCGGTCCGAAGTGGCTAACAGCTGGAGTCGATCTGGCGCGCTTATCCGATGGTTACGCCCCGCGTAGGTCCGAGGTACGCCCAGCATACCGAGGCCTCGCAGGGCTATAAAAGGAGGCCGAGATTTCTTCATTTTTCACACCAAAATCACTTCTCTCTCTACAAGCTTTCTCTCTCTAAGTGCTATAAATCCCCTAAGCCATAGTTAAACCCCTAGCACCCTAAGGAAGCCCCGAGGCTCCCGGAGTCCCGAGAAAAAGGAGTTTTTCGGTTTCGAAACGCTGCTCGAATTAAATTCCGGTTTTCGATAAAATTCGCTGTAAGTGTGCTACGCTTACGCAATTTTTTATATAGCTTTCAAATAATTATAGGAATGTTATTAGGTCCTTAAAATAATTATTTGGTCTATTATTATGAGTTATATCGAGTATTATTAACGCTTAATAATACTCGGACTAATTAATTTGTCGCGGTTATCGTTAAACTAAACCCTAGTGGTATCGATGCTAGGTTTTATCGAAGGAATATCGTTTTGAGAGTATCGAAGCGCTGTCCGAGTGCTGAGTCACCACCTAATCAAGTGAGTGCATAGTTACTTTCAGCTTACACATAGATATGAAGTATCAAATATGTGCATATTATCTGAATACTTGCTATCTATGTCGGATGAACGTTTTATACATGTTTTCAATGATTTAAACTGTATATGTATTTTATATCTACAAGATGTGTTGGGTAAAACATGGGTAGATGTAATAGTTGCTGTGTGACAAAATAAAATAATGAGAGGCCTCGTTATAGCTGTTCTTGATGATCTAGTCATCTAGCGGAGTATAGATGACGACCACGGACTATTCTAGACAGTCCAGTGGAACACTAGCAGGCTCGTAACCTGTAGGTGTTTATTCGAACTGTGTGTTTATTTGAACTGTGTGTTTATTCGAACTGTGTGTTCATTCGAACTGTGTAAACTGTGTGCTCACCAGGTACACTCCATCCCAATGATAGTCCTTTGACTAAGTCCCTTGTGTTAGATGTTTTAGGGACGTAATGTGAGGATAACGGGAATGGGTAATTGGGTTGATTGCTTGATGTTTAAAAATAATAGCTATATTATTGTGGGTTGAAAACCCTATGTGCTCACCAGGTTTCCCAACCTGACCCACTCAGTTTATTTATATCACAGGTGTTGATATGAAGTGACATTACACTGAGAGATTTAAAGAGATGTAGATCACTAGTGTAAATAATTGTAAGTTCTGTTTATGCTTATGTTTCTGTATTAACGATGACATCCCAAACGTTTTAAAATGAAATGAATACGTTTCTTCGAAAATGTTTTAATAACGTATTTACCATGTTTTTCTGGGAACAAATTCCGTAACATTTTTATAAAATGAAGTACTCTGATTTTTATAAAGCATAAACAAAATTGGTCTTTTTTGGCCGTGATTTTGGGGATGTCACAGTTGGTATCAGAGCATTAGTTTAAGCGAACTAGGAATATGGATTTATTTCTAGACTTAAACTTAGAATGCTAAGCGATGATTGCGAGGTGTGAGCACTAGCTTATTTTAGGAATTGTGCCTAAAATGCTTTTATGTGCTAAATGCTTTGTGCATGATATGTTGTTAATTGTTCGAATCTATGGTCTGTTGCCGACCGGATCTGGAAACCTTATGTGTTTAGGATTCTAAACGTACGACTATGATATTAGAACTAGCATATAAACGTTTCGGAGTGATAAGGATGATTTAACCGTCAATCCTAAGTAAAGATCTAGATTCACCCTATTTGGTGTATAGATCAAGATGGCAAGAACCCGTAGTGGAAACGTGAATGCAAATGGGAACCGAAACCAACCCCCAGTGATTGAGAAAATACCGGTTGTGGTAGCCGCTGCTGAGCCAATAATGATGGTCGGAGTGCAAGCAATGATCCAGGCGATGTTGGATCGTCAAATGGAGGAAACCAGACGTTTGCTCCAGCAAAATCGAGAGGAAGCGACTATTCAGATCGAACGGCCCGAGTTGAATGAAGGGCAGACTGAGGAGGAGAACTACAGTGGGACTGTTGGTCAAGTCAACCCACCAATAGTTCGACAAAACAACCACGATGACGAAGTTGAGAGAAATGGATGCAAGTACAAGGACTTTCTGACTTGCAAGCCATCAACTTTCACGGGAAAGGAAGATCCAATCAGGGTCATGGATTGGATCTCGGAGATGGAGTTAGCTTTCATGACATGCGGTTGTAGAGGGAAGCTACATACCACATTTGCAGTGCGTCAGTTTCGAGGAGGCGCTGTACGTTGGTGAAACACCTTGGGGAAGACTCTGAGCCCCAACAAGCCCCTGCAACTGACATGGGCAGAATTTCTGGTGCAATTCAAACGAAAGTACTGCTCAGCTCAAAACCTGCTCGAGTTAGAAAACCAGTTTCTAACCCTGAAGAAGGGAAACATGTCAATCGATGGATACATGAACAACTTCACAGAAAAGATGGAGTTTGCCTTGCGTCTTGTTTCGGATGAGCTAACGAAAATCGACAAGTACACAATAGGACTTCCATGGGAGTACGCGGTGCCAGTGCGTCAAGCACCTACTCTGGAGGCAGCTATCTGGGCTGCCAAGTCTGTTGAGGATATGATCAAAGGAAGAGCCGCCAGCAAGATGGAGGTTGACGAGAAGAGAAAGTTTGAAGGATCTTCAAGATCCAGCGAGAAGAGAAAATTCTCGAAGTTTGAAGAAGGAATGCGATGGTGTGACAAGTGCAGAAAGAAGCACATCGGGAAATGCTCTAAAGAGATGACCTGCTTTAAATGCGGAAAGACTGCTCATTACGCCAGCAAATGCACAACTAAGAGAGAAGTCTGCTTTAAGTGTGGTGAAGAAGGACACTTCAAGCAAGACTGCCCAAAGAGAGAAGGGGCTACAAAACCAAACATTCCGCCGAAACCAAAGGCAAGGGCATTCCATATGATCCTAAACGAAGTAGCTGACGATGCAAGGAATCAGGAGTGAGGATGGATACGTGGAAATCAAGTTATGAAGAAGCCATGTAGATAGTGTCATATGGTGTAGCCTATTAGAGGCATAATCTAGGGTGAACTTGAACACCCATTTAATCGTTTCAAGGAATAATATAAAACCTTCGTTTTGATATTTTATGTGTTAAGTTTTTATGTGATTTTCTTGTATGGTGACTTGGAGACTACGAGACAATACTTGGGACGAGTATGAGTAAGTGTGAATGGTAGTAGAGGCCTATACTACCGGAAGCACAGGACTCACACTTGGATCAGGGAAAGTCACAAGGTTACCAAGAAGCCAGTAATTGATTTCATTTTATTCAAGTATGTCGTTACCATTGTTTCGGTAATGACTAAGAAGACTGTTGTTATCTTGACCCTAGTGGTCATATCCCATTGAGTCCGACTACGATGAGTAGGTTACGTGGTTCAGAGAACCAAGTTTGATGTAGCGTCCGACTTAAACCAAACGATTGAAATCAAAGCGATCAATAGAAATATCGTGCTAGTTGTTAAAGAAGTTGGTAGCTAGAAATGCCTAATGTTAAAGTGTGATTATATCACATTAGAACATGAAGGAAGGCATAGTCTGTTTTAGAATTTAACTCTAAGAGACCTAAGTCTAAGTGTTGCAAGATACGATGATAGGTCATTAGAATATGACACGTCGATCCATCGTAGTAATAAAAGAAATCATCTCAAGTTCGTATCCAGTAAGGATCGATATTGTGACTTGAAGGTCATAATTGGGAGTCTAGCCTGAGGTAGAGAGCAGGTGCACGATCGAGTACTGCATACAGTCAATAAGTCTGAGAGATAGTCTTGAAGGAATGTAGAAGTTATAATTATTACCTAGGATGAAGAGATGACGTATGGAGTCATTATACGACCCTGTTTCGTTGATGATTCCGGGACGTAATCATCCTAAGGGGGAGATAATTGTAACGCCCGCAAATCCGGGTTAGTCAATTTAGCGGCAATAGGGGTCGAAAATGACTTTTTGACAAAAGATTATTTAGAATAAATAATCTTAACCAAGTTTTAGTATATGTCACGAGGTTTCCTTACATATAAAGAACGCCGAAATCCGAGTTATAACGAAGAAGTTATGACCCGTCGAAGTTTTACGGCAAAACCGGCACGGCACCAGGAAGCGTAAATAGTGAATTTACGATAGAGTGAGATTCAGCCTTAGCAATCTAAATGAAAGTTGTAGAATATGTTAAACTAAGAACATCGATAAAAAGAACACCCAAATCTGACTTCGTATGAAGAAGTTATGATTTTTTGAAGTTTCAAGTTAGCAGTATACAGCCCGAAATTCGAATATTAGATCGAGCGGTTTTTAGCCAACTCGAACTAAACGAGAATCGAAGATCTCGTTGAGAGTAGCATAACGAGAAAAAGATGCGCGAAAACGGATGTCAGATGAAGAAGTTATAAGGATTTAACGGACCAATCGTGTCCCGGCCCGTTCATAATATAAAGTTTAAAATCGAGCCAAAATTAGCCGACGAAGTCTAAACGAAAGTTGTAGAGTACGTTCCCACCTTCGCATGGATATAAAGAACGTCAAAAACGGAGTTCGTATGAGAAAGTTACGAATTTTTAAAGTTGAAGTATGAAAATGCGAAACATGGTGCGAGACTGATGACGTGGCACGTTGTGGGCCGTCCGATGAAGGTCTCAGAACTCGCTTCGGATCATGCCACGAAGCCTCGCCCTACGCCCCGCGTACGAGATCCGGAACGCCCCGCGTACCCTCGGTTCTTATCCGGTCCGAAGTGGCTAACAGCTGGAGTCGATCTGGCGCGCTTATCCGATGGTTACGCCCCGCGTAGGTCCGAGGTACGCCCAGCGTACCGAGGCCTCGCAGGGCTATAAAAGGAGGCCGAGATTTCTTCATTTTTCACACCAAAATCACTTCTCTCTCTACAAGCTTTCTCTCTCTAAGTGCTATAAATCCCCTAAGCCATAGTTAAACCCCTAGCACCCTAAGGAAGCCCCGAGGCTCCTGGAGTCCCGAGAAAAAGGAGTTTTTCGGTTTCGAAACGCTGCTCGAATTAAATTCCGGTTTTTGATAAAATTCGCTGTAAGTGTGCTACGCTTACGCAATTTTTTATATAGCTTTCAAATAATTATAGGAATGTTATTAGGTCCTTAAAATAATTATTTGGGCTATTATTATGAGTTATATCGAGTACTATTAACGCTTAATAATACTCGGACTAATTAATTTGTCGCGGTTATCGTTAAACTAAACCCTAGTGGTATCGATGCTAGGTTTTATCGAAGAAATATCGTTTTGAGAGTATCGAAGCGTTGTCCGAGTGCTGAGTCACCACCTAATCAAGTGAGTGCATAGTTACTTTCAGCTTACACATAGATATGAAGTATCATATATAAATTACGTGCTATGTGCGCATATTATCTGAATACTTGCTATCTATGCCGGATGAACGTTTTATACATGTTTTCAATGATTTAAACTGTATATGTATTTTATATCTACAAGATGTGTTGGGTAAAACATGGGTAGATGTAATAGTTGCTGTGTGACAAAATAAAATAATGAGAGGCCTCGTTATAGCTGTTCTTGATGATCTAGTCATCTAGCGGAGTATAGATGACGACCACGGACTATTCTAGACAGTCCAGTGGAACGCTAGCAGGCTCGTAACCTGTAGGTGTTTATTCGAACTGTGTGTTTATTTGAACTGTGTGTTTATTCGAACTGTGTGAACTGTGTGCTCACCAGGTACACTCCATCCCAATGATAGTCCTTTGACTAAGTCCCTTGTGTTAGATGTTTTAGGGACGTAATGTGAGGATAACGGGAATGGGTAATTGGGTTGATTGCTTGATGTTTAAAAATAATAACTATATTATTGTGGGTTGAAAACCCTATGTGCTCACCAGGTTTCCCAACCTGACCCACTCAGTTTATTTATATCACAGGTGTTGATATGAAGTGACATTACACTGAGAGATTTAAAGAGATGTAGATCACTAGTGTAAATAATTGTAAGTTCTGTTTATGCTTATGTTTCTATATTAACGATGACATCCCAAACGTTTTAAAATGAAATGAATACGTTTCTTCGAAAATGTTTTAATAACGTATTTACCATGTTTTTCTGGGAACAAATTCCGCAACATTTTTATAAAATGTAGTACTCTGATTTTTATAAAGCATAAACAAAATCGGTCTTTTCTGGCCGTGATTTTGGGGATATCACACTAGAAACTTCAATAAACTAGTATGTATTTTACTTTCTGGTATTCAAATGGGTTGGTGGGTTTAATTCTTAGAACACCCTGATGTGAGTACAAGAATCAATGTGCAAGGATACAGTTTAAAAACTGAAACCTTGAGTTAATCTTTAAGATCAATGTCTGCTCTTAATTAATGGTTCCAGTCAAGTCTGGTAATAACAGTCAAGACTTGAAGAAAAGATTCAACAAGGTACTCAATATTAAATGAAGTAAACTAGTAGTATAATCAATGCAAAGACATTTAATGAACAAGAAGCATGTTGTGAAATATCTTGACTTGAGAGAAAAGTGAAAGTTAAATAAAGAGAATTTTTGCTATCTGTGGAGTAACAACATACGTATTTTTGTCATTCAAATCACTCCTTAAATAGACTAAGGTGGAACATCGTACAAACTGGGAAACATTCGTAGGACTAGATAATAATAAGTCACTGACACCCTGATTATCTAAAAGATACATAAAGAAAAAGTCCTATGAAACGTTACGCTAGTATTAAGACAAGAAACATTAAATGTTTGAACAGACAGCTAATCTTAGAACTGCCCATCATATCGGAATGATCTGTTGGATTAATGTCTAAGTCCATAACTATAATTAGTAAGACTTGACCCGACCCGGCATGGTCCATTTGGGTTACATGGCATCATGCATTTGGATAAACTAAAATGAGAGAAATAACACTTAAGGTTTATTAATATATTATAAGTTCTAATATATTAATAAGATTATTTAATTAGTATTGATCAAGAATTAATCTAAAATTAATTAAGTGATCAAAAGAAGACTAATTAAAATATATGGGTTGATTGTGTAAATCATCCATACTTATATAGTGGGCTAATGCTCCATGGATTACCAAGTTAGGTTAAAACCCATAGGATGCTCCATGGTGTATTTGAACCCATGGATCCAAGGAAATGGAAAGCTATAACAATTAGGGTTTACCCTAATTGTAACTAACTATATAATGATCTTATTATTGAAGAAATCGGCCACTAGTGAAACAAGTGAGGGCAAACCGATTTTTAAAGTGTTCTAATTTCTCTCTAAGTTATTCCAAAAGCATTTGATGTTGTGTGAACCATTTGAGGTGTCACACTTGGGGCACTAGGCTCTCAAGCTACATGGAATCAATCACCAACAAAGAGGTATGTAATTCTACTAGATTTTATATTACTTGTACTTCATAATATGCTAGTTAGGATAAATACCTTGGAAATTGATATTTGCATGTATAATGGAGAAAACATAGATCCAAGGTATTTAGGTTTGCATGTACACCATATGAGTGTTAGAATGCTCAAACCCAACATGATCTCCATCTCGTACTTCATCTCTATCTCGAACATCACAAATCTCGGACTCAGCTGACTTCGGGTCTTTATTACTTGTGATTGCTAGAGGTTCACTTGTCATGTTTCAACACCTAATTCTCGAGTATTTGTAAGAGTATGATACTAAGTGGAAATTCAATCATTGCGACATTTTTATTTATGTACTAGTTTGGTTTTGTTTTGATAATGTTATGTTTGTTCAAGGGTTACACTAAAATGGGGGAGGATTGTTGGTGATTTTAGTGTCACCGGGACATTTTGTGTAATTGGAACTTACATGTGAGCTAAGGGGCTTTGTAATTTGTACTATAATATATGTTTGGGTGTGTACGGAGTGCATGCATGTATAAGATCGAATTAGAAACCGATTCGACGACAAGTTGGGGGTTTGGGGCCAGCGCCCCTGGGTTCGGGGTTTCCAAAGGGGCAGCGCCCCCGCGGGGTTATAGGCAGCGCTCAAACAGGTCTTCGGATTTTATTAAAGGATACATAGTGGAAAAATGGAATTTTTGGAGGGTGATTATGGTAAAACTGACTAAGATCTTCAGTTTTGAAAACTATTGATTTCCTCATTAATTATAGATTCCTTTGATTTGTTTCCAACGATAAAATCTTCAGTTTTGGAAACCATTGATTTCCACATTAATTCCGTATTTCCTTGATTTGTTTCCATAGAAACTGATGATGCCTAACCCTAAAAACGAAACCCTATAGCTTGTTTTATATATAAACGACTCTCCTCTTTGAAGGGGATTTTTTTGGCTCTCATTTTTCTTCATACGAACTCAGAAGTCTAGCAATTTGGCTTACGTTTTCTATACCTAGATACGCAAGTGTCCCCTTGGGATTATTGTAGGCTGAATTTCTTGTAACCCGGACGTAGGATAGAAATATCAGTTCAGAAAGTGTTTATACGATCGAAGGGTATCCAGATCTCCACTATAAACTCTACCCAAGTTTCTAACACGTCTTTGCCCCAATCTATGTTTCTGGCAAACGATAAAGATCCAACCCTCCTCCACTGGAGATAAAAATTCGTTTATATGTCATTATGCATAGTCGTATTTAACAATTTGGATTGTTTTGATTGGGAGATTAAAAGGATGAAATATTAAAAGCAACCATATCATAAGGTTTGGTATATGTTATTTTGGGATTGTTCTAATAAAATATCCAAAGTGTCCGTAGAAAATGGCTTGCCGGTAACGGTAGGAAGGGGTTGTCGATTTTTTAATTTAGACGAGGGGTTAAGGTGGGTGTGTGTCGATCATTGGCGAGTATACATACTATCTAGGTGGGTCACTTAATCCACCTATCTTTTTATTTATTATAGGTAATATGTATAATATATTTGTGACCTATCTAAATTTTTACTAGTGGCCTATCTTAATTTGTTTGATATAGAAATTAACATAAATCAAGACTTTTAAATTCAATTTTTATTTCTTAATAGCCTAAATACTTAATTACTCATTAAGAAATAACACAATAGAACTTCTAAGTGATATTTGTGTCACATATTGAAAAGAGAATGATTAATTTTTAGATTAATCGTTTAGTGTGATATATAGAAAAATAGTTTAGATAGTATTAGTGATGATGCAATTGTGAAATATTTCAAGATATTAGACTTCGTTATAATTGTAAGAATTTTTTTTTTTATTTGCTTGTATGACATAACCTGCTATTAGTATTTTATTATTATTATATTTTTATATATCAATTTCATTTAAATTGTGAACCACGTAGGTTTCCATTCTAGACTCATCACCGGTGTCGGTGGTCATGAAGGTTAAGGATTTGATTAGGGTGTTTAGTGTGTCACTATCTAGTCATTGTGGAGCTTGAACAAGAGTTGAAGGACCAACGAGTTTATAACACCACCACTGCAGCAAAGGATGATGACATAGATTTGATCAGAGGAGGATATGACAAAGGTTTTTAAAGTTTTAGCAAAGGATGGAAAAGGTGGGTATGAGTTTAAAAAGATAATACAATGAGTTAAAAACATAAAATAAGGATAAAATAGTAAATTGAAAATAAGTTTACATCTTAAAGCTAACATAGTTAAACAAAAAGAAATCCATAAGAAAACCTTGTCAAAAGGAATATGTTTGTAAGTTCAAATTATTTTGGACTTCATCCAAAGAAAACAACAAACGATGTGGGTTATTTTTGAAGTTTTTTGCTTTTTTTTTTCTTCAAAATCTATTTGTATTTTGCGAATGCTAGATATTATATTGGGAGAAGAACACCACTCTAGTCTGCTTGACATCTTGTTCAAAATATTCTATAGAAAGGGAAAAAAATGGTTTTCTAGAAACAATATTTGTGAAGATCAATAAATTTCAAGGACAAAAAAAAATGTAATTTACCTAAAACTTCTCGTGTAAAGTTTCAGTTTAGGTTTAATCTTCATGACCATAAGATTAAATTGTTTCGTTTTAACTAAAATAGTATTTTTTAAATTTTTAAATTTTTGTCTGTTATTAGTTAAAGTTAAGACATATAAAACAACGGAATGAAATTTATGTGTTATAATAATGAAATTTCTTGTACATAACTGCATACCAGTGAGACAAGTGGTCGGATAAAACTTGGTTTTCATTGTCTAGCTACTTCGTATCGTATCTAAACTTAACGACAAATCATTTTCCATAAATAAAATTAAAATAAACCTCAAAGAGACTTATGTTCACTAATTACTCTTTTTATATTGATGAATAACCTTATATATATATATATATATATATATATATATATATATATATATATATATATATATATATATATATATATATATATATATATATATATATATATATATATATATATATATATATATATATATATATATATATATATATATATATATATAGGTTGATGTGAGACGGCCTAATTTTGTGAGACTGTGAGACGCATTTTTTTTATTTTTTTTAAAATTTTTTTTAGTTAATTCAAGTTCCGAAAATAATATTTAAAAAAAGAATTTTAGGATTTTTCCATTTATTTTGCATTTTAAAATTATTTTTTAGAATATGTACAGTGTAATATTCTATTAAAATATTTCACGTATTTTAAAAAAAATGGAATTTATTTTTATTTTATTTTTATTTTTTTTAGTTAATTCAAGTTCCGAAAATAATATTTAAAAAAAGGAATTTTTAGATTTTTCCATTTATTCTGCATTTTAAAATTATTTTTTAGAATATGTCAGTGTAATTTTCTATTAGAATATTTCACGTACTTTTCAAAAAAAACGGAATTTATTTTTATTTTTATTTTTTATTTTTTTTAGTTAATTTAAGTTCCAAAAATAATATTTAAATTTTTTTTTTATTTTTCCATTTATTTTGCATTTTGAAATTATTTTTAGATTTGGTTTCACGGTCTCACAAAATTAGAATGGTCTCAAATGAACTTGAACATATATATATATATATATATATATATATATATATATATATATATATATATATATATATATATATATATATATATATTAGCCGTTTACCCGTGCCAAGCGACAGGTGATGAATTATTTTTTTCAAAAATAAGTTTCTATAGGCGATTAGTTTTAATTTAATGATTAATTTTTCTTTTACGAACAATATATTTATTATTGTATTTGTCGCTTTTGTATATATTGGATATATGTTTTCCAATGTTGGATCCATTAGGTAAAAAATAGATCATTTCTATTTTATGATAACATATTCGATTCTAAAGAAAACAAAATGCTTTATAAATAACATTCACCATTTAAATATATCATAAATGTATGTAAATAATTGTATGACATTTTGGAAAATAGTTTCATTTATTGTTTATTATTGAGGGTTTAGGGTTTATGATTTATGATTAGGATGTGAATACTTTTAGTCGGATAATAATTCATTTTGAAAATTAGTTTATCTTTGGTGGGCGTTAGTTTTAGTTTAGCAAGGAGTCCTCTTTAGATGAATAGTATGTTTTAGAAACATGTTAATTACAAAAAACATGTGTATCGGCAAAATAGTTTCTTTTAGAGTATAGATTATGTAATTCGCATTTGAAGGTTAGGGTTTTGGGCTTAGAGTTTAAGATTTAGCGTTTTCTAAAAATAAATTATATAATCAAATATAAGTTAGCTTTGTAACAAAACAAACATAAATTCGGTCAAAATTGATGATTTTAAATATTTTAATATTTTGTCTATCTTTTTAAAAATGACATTAGTTTTTAATTCTGAATATTAAGTCGTATTGTTTTTAAAATTATAATATTGTATTGTTTTTAAATTAAACATACGTTGCAATTTAATTTTATTGTTAAATTTTAATTTCCATGTAGTAAATTGCTACCATATGTGTGAATATATGTGTTAATTAAGTTTATGTTCTCCGATCTCCAGTGTTGTCATTCAATATTTTAATTATTAAAGAATTAATACTCAATTTAAATGTATCTCATGTTCTTTGTTATTTGGAAAACAATAGTATTAAATGGTATATGTAATTATGATTTTGAAAATAATATTTAAACAATTTTTATCAAACCCAATGAACTCAATTGTAAAGGAACTTCAAATGTTTAATTGAAATTACTCCTTAGAATAAAAAAAACAAAAAATGTCATCAAAAACTAACATTAACCATTAATTTAAATCTTTAAAACATTAATAATCGACATTATTGTGAGAATAAACAAAATAATAATAATAAAATCAAAATAAAAAACAAACATAATCCTCATCTTTATAATCAGAAAACAAAGAGCAAATAAAGAAATGAGTTGCATTGAATTCACAAATCAAAACCCTCTAACTTTGATTCTCTGTTATCTGAACGTAGCATTTTCCAACAAAAAAATTAATAAATGTCTGCTCTTTTTTTACTCCAACTCCTTTGACATACCGAATTTATGCATAAAATTTTGCAGCCTACTGCTCTAAGTTGCTCTGCAAAAAGTAGAAGTGTTTGGAAACATACAAGCAATAAAAAAACAGCTAAAACATAAAAATAAATTAAAAGCAGACAACTCCTCTACTTGTTCTTGAGGTTTGATCTTCAACTATTGGTAGATTATGGGGAGCTCTAGAGGGTTGTTAAGTTGGGTCGGCTTAATGGAAGAGGTTGAATTCAATGAAACTGAGACAGGGGCAATATCGTCCAACAGGGGGAAAGCCAACAAACTTACGTGTGAGTAATCCAAAATCAACCAGAACATTATAGAAAGTTATACATCTGATCTAGAAAACAATTATACTCCTAATACAAAGAATGAATATAAATTTGTATTCCATGTATTAAGAATAATAAAAGTACCCATGTCTAGAAAAGAAAGTTATGGATTGATGATTAAAATTGAAGACCTTAGTTTAAGAGTTCTAAAATGGCATATATATGCTATTAAGTCGTTGTGATCATGTTTTCTTGGATATATATCTAAAGTTTATCCCATTCATGAATAGGAAAATATATGTATACAACAAAGAACCTTCGTGTTAACTTAACACATTGTAAAATTATAGCATTATTAAGAGATGCACAGAAGAAAAAATGAAAAAAAAAATAATGAACTTACCACTCAACATAAGGATATCATAAGCAAAATCCTTATGTGCATGTAATCCATCAACAAGTGACTACAAAAGAAAAAAAAACCACTCCCAATCAAATACAAATTAAGAAACCAATATTTTTCTAATATTACCCTCCAACACCATATTATGCAAAACCTTGACATTCCTTAAAACGAACTTTTGTCACATCATGTTATTGTGCTCTAGCTATGCTACTACTCCTAGAGAAGCTTCAAGTTCTGGAATTGAAGTTATTATGAGCTAAACACTATATGATAAGAAGTATTTGTAAAAAAACAATTAAAGGGCAACATGATCATTTCTTATGAAATATGGATCAAAATCATTGAAAAACTCCAAAAAAGGGTTGAATTATAACCCGATTCCTTTAGGGACCAAAACCGAAATATATAATTAAAATTAAGTACCAAAAATGTATGTCACTATAAAGAAAGCAAGAAAAAAGAATTGCTTACCTAAAAGTAAAACCTGGTGGGTTTTGAATTTGTCTCGTCTTTTCCTCCTTTATCTCCATTCACTTCATATATAATTCAAACACAACAATTGTTAACTTTTTCGACTAAATTATCATTAGGTAATATTAACATACCTGTTTCGAAAGACTTTGAATTTTTGAAACTGAATCAGAAAGGTATAGGCTTCCAACAAATAAAAATATAAAGAGATTTAATAGTTGTAGCACCTTGTTCCTGGTATGTGAGATTTATCTAAGTATTTTGCATTTTTAGCCTTGAACTCGGCGAGTTGTAGGCCCGACTCACCGAGTAGAGGCGGGAATTTAAGCACGTTTAAGTTGGCGACTCGGCGAATCCATATTCTGGACTCGGCGAGTCCGCCAGTCTGGAAGAAACCCTAATTTCAAGGGTTTGCACCCTATTTAAACCATGTTATGCGCCCCCAAGCTAGACTCCTTCACCCTCAGAGCATCCTATACCAAACCCTAACCCTCTCCTTGTGATTTGAGTGTTTGTGTGCTTGTTCTTTGAAGTTTGAAGAAGAGAAGGAAGGAAAGACCAAATGAGAAGGTGAAGAGCAAGGATCTAGGACCTAATCCAGAGTTCATTGAGGTATAATTCGGATCTATTCTGTTTCTATGATGATTTTCTATTAGAAACCTGTAACGCCCGGGTTTCAGGGCTAAGCATTTTTGTCAATGTAATAGTCTAGGTCAACTCTTATAACTCTTTTTGAAGTAATAAAGATGAAATATTTGAGTATTATGTGAATTATATGTGTTTATTATTTAATTATAAATGTATAATTAATAAAGAATAAAAATGAGCGTCAAAATTAAAGTGTGAGATAATCCCAATATCTCTACATAAAGTTGTAGAATATGTCTCAAGGTTTCCGTGCATATAAGGAACACCGAAATCCGAGTTATAACGAAGAAGTTATGACCCGTCGAAGTTTCACGACAGAACCAGCATGTACCGGGAAGCATGAATAGTGAATTTACGATAGAGCGAGATTTAGCCTTAGTGATCTAAACGAAAGTCGTAGAATATGTTAAACTAAGAACATCGATAAAAAGAACGCCCAAATCTGACTTCGTATGAAGAAGTTATGAGATTTTAAACAAACCAATCCTGTCCCGGCTTGTTAAAAATATAACTTTAAAAATAAAGTCAAAATTAGCCGACGGAGTCTAAACGAAAGTTGTAGAGTACGTCTTCACCTACGCGTGGATATAAAGAACGTCAAAAACGGAGTTCGTATGAACGAGTTACAAATTATAATAGCATATTTACGTATTAAAATAAAGTATAAATCATGTATACGTACACATATATATACATATGTATATATCATTAGAAAGGTATCGACGATGCGGTCATTATAAGACTAATGTTGAGTTCTTTCGATATTAGTTTAGTACAAATATCATTAAATCCATTTATAATAGTATTATAGAGGGGTGTTTAGTTGTTTATATAACTAAAAGGTCATTAAGTAATTATGGAGGGTAGTTTTTGAAAATTCAATTAGTATAAATAAGAGCCTTGGGCTCTCATATTTCTTGCACCATTCTCTTGATTCAAGAGTCTTTCTCTCCTTATTCCCCGAGCATTTCGGTCCCTCGTGATTCGACTTCTCTTTCTGTAGCTTAGTATAGTAAGGTGAGCGCTGAAGCGCTGCACGAATCTTTCTTAGAAAGATTCAGCGACGAAGTTCTGCCCCTGCAGAGCCCGACTCCTAGCTAAAACCCTCTTGTAAGTAAGTTATGCTTACCTTATTTTAATATAGCTTATATTTAAAATTAGTATTGTTATTATGAACTTATAATAAATATTTGAGCTATTATTATAACTTATAGAAGTGTCGTTATAATATTTTTTTTTAACTACTCGCGGTACGGGGAATCTGGTTTAAAGGGCCGCATAGGGTTGTTGGATTTCAGAAGTGCTATATGCCAAAATGGTCCTGCCCTCCGGTGTTTTATGTCTGGCCCCTGTCTGTACATAGTGGTTGGAAAATATTGTTTAACGCTTATATAATAATAATAATACTAAGACTAATAGTTGGTCACGGTAAATATTAGACTAAAATTTAGCGATAATAATGCTAGGTTTCGTCGAAGGAAAATAGAATCGTTAGAAGCAAGCGCTGCCCGATTTTGGAATCATCACCTTAACAAGTGAGTGTATAGTTACTTTCAACTTACACATAGATATGAAGTATTTTATATAAATTACGTGCTATGTGTGCATATTATCTGAATACTTGCTATCTATGCTAGATGAACGTTGTTATACACGTTTTCAATGATTTAAACTGTATATGTATTTTATATCTACGAAAATGTTGGGGTAAAACATGGGTAGATGCAATAGGTGATGTGTGATAAAATGATGAGAGGCCTCGATGTTGATGTTGTTGATTTTGTCATCTAGCGGAGTATGGATGACGACCACAGACTCTTCTAGACAGTCCAGTGGAACACTAGCAGGCTCGCAACCTGTAGGTGTTTGTGAACGATATGTTCACCGGTGTACTCCATCCCCCACATGGTTGCCTTTAGGACATTTATTGCTGAGGAATCCCCTTAGCAGTAGTGTCCGTCCCGATGATGATCCTTAGGCTAGGTCCCTTATGATAGGTGTTTAGGGACGTAAAGTGAGGATAACGGGAACGGGTAATCGGGTTATTGTTGATCGATGAAATTAATAAACTTATTTATTGTGGGTTGAAAACCCTATGTGCTCACCAGGCTCCCAAGCCTGACCCACTCAGTTTTATGTATTACAGGTAGTGGTGCATGAGCATAGGTGTGATGTTTTGGACGAGGGATTACGGATATTGGCTTGTAGATATGAAATAATGTAGTAAGGCTTATATTGTACTGTTTATGCTTTTGATCTGTACGAACATGACATCCCGAGTCTTTTAATGAAATACATTTCTATGGAAATGCTTTTGATAAATCTTTATCATATTTTTGTTTTGGGACAAATTCCGCAACACTTTCATTTAAAATGTAACTCTGATTTTTAAACAAAGCATAAACAAACCGGTCTTTTCTGGCCGTGATTTTGGGGATGTCACAGTTGGTATCAGAGCATTAGTTTAAGCGAACTAGGAATTTGTAGGATTTCTAGACTTAAACTTAGAATGCTAAGCGATGATTGTGAGGTGTGAGCACTAGCTTATTTTAGGAATTGTGCTGAAAATGCTTTTATGTGCTAAATGCTTTGTGCATAATATGCTGTTAATTGTTCGGATCTATGGTCTGTTGCCGACCGGATCTGGAAACCTTATGTGTTTAGGATTCTAAACGTACGACTACGATATTAGAACTAGCATGTAAACGTTTCGGAGTGATAAGGACGATTTAAAACGTCTATCCTAAATAAAGATCTAAATTCACCTTATTCGGTGTATAGATCAAGATGGCAAGGACCCGTAGCGGAAACGTGAATGCAAATGGAGGTAGGAACCAACCCCCAGTGGTTCAGCAAATACCTGTTGTTGAAGAAGTTGCACCTGAGCCAGTCACCATGGCTGGAGTTCAAGCCATGATTCAGGCTATGCTAGCTGAACAAAGGGAAGAAATGAGACGGATGCTCCACGAAAATAGGGACGAACCTACCATACATGTTGAACCGACGGAGCCAGTTCCCGAGCCATCTGAGGAAGGGAACTATAGCCACCAAGTGAGTCAAGTAGGGACTCAAGGTGAGCAAAAGGATGGCCCAGAAGGGAGAAACAACAAGGATGGGCGGATGTACAAAAAATTTCTTGGGTGCGAAACCACCAAGTCTCTCAGGAAGCCCAAAGCCTGTTGAGATTATGGATTGGATCTCCGAGATGGAGATGGTGTTTGAGAGCTGCGACTGCAGCGAGAAGCAGAAGACTGTCTTCGCTGTGAGACAATTGAAAACTGTAGTCTTGAGCTGGTGAAAGCTATTGGCAGATACAATGCCACGGGGAGAAGCTCTGAAAATGTCATGGGATGAGTTCTTGGAACAACTGAAGGCGCAGTACTGTTCAGAGATAGACCTGATTGATCTGAACAATGAGTTCCAAAATTTGAAGAAGGGGAGAATGAGCATCGATGACTATGCTACTGCATTTACGGAAAAGATGAAGTTGTTTCCATACCTAGTGCCAACCGAACTTTCCAAAATTGAGAAATTCGCAAGTGGACTGCCGGCTGACTTTGGCCCAACAGTCAAGATGGCAACCACTCTGAAATCAGTTGTTCGAGCAGCTAAGAACGTGGAGACCCAACAAAAGGAAAGAGGTCTGGAGAGGGCTGAGGTTGGTGAGAAACGGAAGTTCAATGGATCCTCGAAGTCCAACAAGAAGAGTAGATTCTCGAAGTCTGGTTCGAGGGGAGGAGGATCAGAAGCGAAGTGGTGTGACAAGTGCAAGAAGAAGCACTTTGGGAAGTGTGACGGAGGGGTCACTTGTTACAAGTGCGGAAAGCCTGGGCACTACGCCAATGAATGCACCCTCAACCAGAAAGCCTGTTATCGGTGCAATGAAGAAGGGCACATTTTGAAGGACTGCCCGAAGAAGAAGGAGGCAGGAAGACCCAACATACCACCGAAGCCGAAGGCGAGAGCCTTCCAGATGACGCTCGAGGCTGCAAAGGAGGCAGCAGACGTCGCTTCAGGTACCTTTCTTGTAAATGGTTTGCCTGCAAATATACTATTTGATTCCGGAGCCAACTACTCCTTTGTGTCGCATAAATTTGGTGGGAAATTAGCATTGCCTGTAGAAAAACTAGATAATGCCCTGATTGTAGAAGTTGCCAGTGGCAAATTCGTACCTGTTAGTAATCATATTAGGAACATCGTCATTGACCTAAACGGAAACGAATTCCACGAAGAGCTATTACCCATAGAGTTAAACGGTTTCGACATCGTTTTGGGTATGGATTGGCTTAGCGCCAACGATGCTGAGATTCAATGCCGAAAGAAGATAGTAAAGGTAAACCCACCTGGAAAAGAATCATTTATGGTGTATGGGGACAAACGCAGAGTAAATTCTGGAATCATCTCCTTGATGAAAGCCAGAAAATGTTTGTCCAAAGGATGTGCATCATACTTGGCATTCGTAATCGATGCCAAGAAGGAGAAGAAAGAGGTGCAGAATATACCGGTTGTGTGTGATTATCTGGAATTCTTTCCCGAAGATCTTCCCGGATTACCACCTGATAGACAAGTGGAGTTTCGTATAGACTTGTTACCAGGAACGACACCGATAGCAAAAGCACCTTACCGATTAGCACCGACGGAGATGAAGGAGCTCATGACGCAACTTCAGGAGCTGTTGGACAACGGTTTTATTCGACCTAGTTCATCACCCTGGGGAGCTCCGGTGTTATTCGTGAAGAAGAAGGACGGAAGTATGAGAATGTGTATAGACTATCGAGAGCTGAATAAGGCAACGGTGAAGAACAAGTATCCATTGCCGAGGATTGATGACCTATTCGATCAGCTGCAAGGTTCGAGCTACTTCTCAAAGATCGATCTTAGGTCAGGATATCATCAGCTGAAGGTGAGAGAGCAGGATATTGAGAAGACTGCATTCAGAACTAGATATGGACACTATGAGTTCTTGGTTATGTCATTTGGACTAACCAATGCTCCCGCAGCATTCATGGATTTGATGAATAGGGTTTGTAAACCATTCCTCGATAAATCCGTGATAGTGTTCATCGACGACATTCTCATCTACTCGAAAAGCCAAGAGGAGCATGGCAAGCATCTACGGGAAGTATTAGAAGTGTTGAAGAAGGAGAAGCTTTTTGCAAAGTTCTCCAAATGCGACTTTTGGATACGGGAAGTCCAATTCTTGGGTCATGTTGTTAACCAGGAGGGAATAATGGTTGACCCCGCAAAAATCGAGGCTATGATGAAGTGGGAACGTCCGAAAAGTCCCATGGAGATTCGAAGCTTTCTAGGATTAGCCGGATATTATCGACGATTTATCCAAGGCTTTTCTTCGATAGCTGCTCCATTAAAAGCTCTGACTCATAAAGGAGCTACGTATACGTGGAGTGAGAAACACGATGAGGCATTCGAGAAGCTAAAGAAGAAGTTATGTGAAGCACCGATACTTTCTCTACCTGATGGAGTCGAAGATTTCACGGTTTATAGTGATGCTTCTGGAGTCGGGTTGGGTTGTGTTCTGACCCAAAGAGAAAAGGTGATAGCATACGCATCTCGACAATTGAAAGAGCACGAAAAGAACTACCCCACTCATGATCTGGAGTTGGCAGCGGTAGTTTTTTCCTTAAAGATATGGAGGCATTACCTCTACGGCACGAAGTGCAAGCTCTTCACTGATCATAAGAGTCTCCAGTATCTCTTTAATCAGAAGGAGTTGAACATGAGGCAACGACGCTGGCTAGAACTTCTCAAGGACTACGACTGTGAGATACTTTACCACCCAGGTAAAGCAAATATTGTTGCTGATGCTCTCAGTCGGAAAGTCAATCTTGAAAGGAAAAGGCCAAGAGCGTTAAGAATTGAAGTCGTCTCGACGATTGTGGAAAGTATCAGGAATGCTCAAGAAGAAGCTTTAGAGAAAAATGACCGAAAGGAAGAACGTTTGGGAAGAACGTTAGTGTTTGGTACAAACAGTCGTGGACTGAAGGTATTCCAAGATCGAATTTGGGTACCTAAGACGGGAAGAATAAGAGATCTTCTAATGGAAGAAGCACACAAGACCATGTACTCGATTCATCCCGGTAGCACTAAAATGTATAGGGACCTAAAACCCTACTACTGGTGGCCGACAATGAAGCTCGATGTTGCGAAGTATGTGGCCGAGTGCGTAACATGTGCGAGGGTTAAGTCACAACATCAGAAACCATATGGGAGTTTAGAACCTTTACCTATACCCATGGGTAAATGGGAAGACATCACCATGGATTTTGTGACTAAACTGCCCAGGACGAAGAACGGTCACGACATGATTTGGGTAGTCGTGGATCGTTTCACCAAGAGTGCACACTTCATAACAGCCAATGAGAAGTGGTCTATGAATAAGCTCGCAAATGCTTATGTGAAGGAAATTGTAAGACTTCACGGTGTTCCTCTTACGATTGTATCAGATCGTGATAGTCGTTTCACGTCAAGGTTTTGGAGGAGTCTACAAGAGGAGTTGGGTACAAAGTTATGTTTGAGTACTGCTTACCATCCGCAAACCGATGGTCAGAGCGAAAGAACGATTCAGACACTGGAAGATATGCTGAGAGCATGTACCCTCGAGTTCCAAGGGAATTGGGACGAGCACTTACCTCTGGTAGAATTCTCCTACAACAATAGTTTTCACTCGAGCATCAAGATGGCACCTTACCAAGCCTTGTATGGACAAAAGTGTCGTACGCCGTCTTGTTGGCTTGAAGCCGGAGAGAAGCAGTTTATGGGCCCCGAGATAGTCCATGAGACTGCTGAGAAGTTGAAGGTGATTAGGGAAAGAATGTTAGCAGCTCAGGATCATCAGAAGAGCTATGCCGACAAGAAAAGACGACCGATAACCTTCGAAGTTGGGGATTCCGTTTTGCTTAAAGTCTCACCGTGGAAGGGACATATACGATTTGGGAAACGAGGAAAGTTGAGTCCAAGGTTTATTGGACCGTTCAAAGTTCTTCAGAAGATAGGGAACCAAGCTTACAAGCTGGAATTGCCCGAAGAACTCAATGGTATTCATAACACCTTCCATGTGTGTTATTTGAGGAAATTCATGGGAGATGTTCCCGACATAATTCCAATCTCAGAGTTAAGGATGGATGAAAATAAAAGGTTGATCGAAGAGCCTGAGGCAATTGTTGACCATAAGACTAAGAAGTTACGACGCAAGATGGTCGACTTGGTGCTAGTCCGATGGAAACATTCGAATGGGCCGAATCTCACTTGGGAAACAGAGGATGACATGATGAGTCGTTATCCACATCTGTTTGCTGATGCATGATTCCGGGACGGAATCATCCTAAGGGGGAGAGAATTGTAACGCCCGGGTTTCAGGGCTAAGCATTTTTGTCAATGTAATAGTCTAGGTCAACCCTTGTAACTCTTTTTGAAGTAATAAAGATGAAATATTTGAGTATTATGTGAATTATATGTGTTTATTATTTAATTATAAATGTATAATTAATAAAGAATAAAAATGAGCGTCAAAACTAAAGTGTGAGATAATCCCAATATCTCTACATAAAGTTGTAGAATATGTCTCAAGGTTTCCGTGCATATAAGGAACGCCGAAATCCGAGTTATAACGAAGAAGTTATGACCCGTCGAAGTTTCACGACAGAACCGGCACGATACCGGGAAGCGTGAATAGTGAATTTACGATAGAGCGAGATTTAGCCTTAGTGATCTAAACGAAAGTCGTAGAATATGTTAAACTAAGAACATCGATAAAAAGAACGCTCAAATCTGACTTCGTATGAAGAAGTTATGAGATTTTAAACAGACCAATCTTGTCCCGGCTTGTTAAAAATATAACTTTAAAAATAAATTCAAAATTAGCCGACGGAGTCTAAACGAAAGTTGTAGAGTACGTCTTCACCTACGCGTGGATATAAAGAACATCAAAAACGGAGTTCGTATGAACGAGTTACAAATTATAATAGCATATTTACGTATTAAAATAAAGTATAAATCATGTATACGTACACATATATATACATATGTATATATCATTAGAAAGGTATCGACGATGCGGTCATTATAAGACTAATGTTGAGTTCTTTCGACATTAGTTTAGTACAAATATCATTAAATCCATTTATAATAGTATTATAGAGGGGTGTTTAGTTGTTTATATAACTAAAAGGTCATTAAGTAATTATGGAGGGTAGTTTTTGAAAATTCAATTAGTATAAATAAGAGCCTTGGGCTCTCATATTTCTTGCACCATTCTCTTGATTCAAGAGTCTTTCTCTCCTTATCCCCCGAGCATTTCGGTTCCTCGTGATTCGACTTCTCTTTCTGCAGCTTAGTATAGTAAGGTGAGCGCTGAAGCGCTGCACGAATCTTTCTTAGAAAGATTCAGCGACGAAGTTCTGCCCCTGCAGAGCCCGACTCCTAGTTAAAACCCCCTTGTAAGTAAGTTATGCTTACCTTATTTTAATATAGCTTATATTTAAAATTAGTATTGTTATTATGAACTTATAATAAATATTTGAGCTATTATTATAACTTATATAAGTGTCGTTATAATATTTTTTTTAACTACTCGCGGTACGGGGAATCTGGTTTAAAGGGCCGCATAGGGTTGTTGGATTTCAGAAGTGCTATATGCCAAAATGGTCCTGCCCTCCAGTGTTTTATGTCTGGCCCCTGTCTGTACATAGTGGTTGGAAAATATTGTTTAACGCTTATATAATAATAATAATACTAAGACTAATAGTTGGTCACGGTAAATATTAGACTAAAATTTAACGATAATAATGCTAGGTTTCGTCGAAGGAAAATAGAATCGTTAGAAGCAAGCGCTGCCCGATTTTGGAATCATCACCTTAACAAGTGAGTGCATAGTTACTTTCAACTTACACATAGATATGAAGTATTTTATATAAATTACGTGCTATGTGTGCATATTATCTGAATACTTGCTATCTATGCTAGATGAACGTTGTTATACACGTTTTCAATGATTTAAACTGTATATGTATTTTATATCTACGAAAATGTTGGGGTAAAACATGGGTAGATGCAATAGGTGATGTGTGATAAAATGATGAGAGGCCTCGATGTTGATGTTGTTGATTCTGTCATCTAGCGGAGTATGGATGACGACCACGGACTCTTCTAGATAGTCCAGTGGAACACTAGCAGGCTCGCAACCTGTAGGTGTTTGTGAACGATATGTTCACCGGTGTACTCCATCCCCCACATGGTTGCCTTTAGGACATTTATTGCTGAGGAATCCCCTTAGTAGTAGTGTCCGTCCCGATGATGATCCTTAGGCTAGGTCCCTTATGATAGGTGTTTAGGGACGTAAAGTGAGGATAACGGGAACGGGTAATCGGGTTATTGTTGATCGATGAAATTAATAAACTTATTTATTGTGGGTTGAAAACCCCTGGTGCTCACCAGGCTCCCAAGCCTGACCCACTCAGTTTTATGTATTACAGGTAGTGGCGCATGAGCATAGGTGTGATGTTTTGGACGAGGGATTACGGATATAGGCCTGTAGATATGAAATAATGTAGTAAGGCTTATATTGTACTGTTTATGCTTTTGATCTGTACGAACATGACATCCCGAGTCTTTTAATGAAATACATTTCTATGGAAATGCTTTTGATAAATCTTTATCATATTTTTGTTTTGGGACAAATTCCGCAACACTTTCATTTAAAATGTAACTCTGATTTTTAAACAAAGCATAAACAAACCGGTCTTTTCTGGCCGTGATTTTGGGGATGTCACAAAACCCCATTTAAGCCATCTTTATCCACCTCCAAGCTTGATAGTAGTATAATGGATTGAATAGCCACTGGATCTATCCATAAATGAGCTCTAGAAGCTCAGATCTAATGCCTTTATGGAGCCATATTGCATGAAAGCCTTAGATCTACTCTTTTAGTGCATTTTGAGCCCTAAAACCCTCATTGGAGTTTACCTACACGTAAAGTTGGAAACTTTACGTGTTAATCAAGCCCTAAGAACCTAGATCTATGAATGGAATGAACTGGATTCAAGCAGAATCGAGTATATAGTGAGTGCATGTATGCGACTCGGCGAGTCGTTCTTCTGACTTGGCGAGTCGAGTCGCGAGTCCCCAATTTTCCCCCTTTTCAAGTATGATGAGTAGGAACAGTGAGCCATAAGTGGACTCAGTGAGTCGAAAGCCATACTCATTAATGGAGGGACTCGGTGAGTCAATGCCCTGACTCGGTGAGTCCAAGGCAATCTTCTTGCCTTAAGAACAGTCTCGACGAGTTGTTCATACAACTCGGCGAGTCACAGACTAGAGTATTCATCAAATGAAGATGAACTCGACGAGTTGTTCATACAACTCGGCGAGTCGGATGAAGGACCATTGAATATCAGTGTAGAAAGAGAACTCATCGAGTCAATGCCTAACTCGACGAGTAGGGACGGAGTGAGGACAATCGAATTGATAGGGACTCAACGAGTTAGCAAGCCAACTCGGTGAGTCGGGTCAACTGGAAGTTGACTATTGACCTTCACTTTTGACTTGGTCAGGGGTTAAATGGTCATTTTACCCTAAGGACAGTTAGCAGTGTTTGACTGAGTCTTTTGTGGGAATTATAGCCGGAGGACTTTTGGAACAACAACAGCAGCAGCAGACAGACAGTTCCCGTACGGATCTGCAGCTACTTCGAGGTGAGTTACCTTCCAGTAGCGGTGGGTCTAAGGCCATAATGTCGGCCCACCAGTAGGAGACGTATGATAGATGATTGTCTTTGTGATATCATCTAGGTTTGCTACTACCTGATATGTTATGTGCTAGCATGATATGTTGAATGTGATAGTAGTAGAGTTCGGTTGTTAGGACCGAAGGGTAGTCAGACACCCCAGATACGTCTAACAGTATGTGATGATATGTTTGCATGCTAGCTTGTTATGTTATATGTGATAAAGGTAGTAGGAGGGGACTAGTCCTCGAGTTTGGTTGTTAGGACCAAAGGGTAGTTCAGGCACCCCAGATATGTCTGATAATCTGTTATGATATGATATGTGTTAGTATTAGTAGTAGGGGTGAAATAGTCCCTAAGGTTCGGTCGTTAGGACCGAAGGGTAGTCAGTACCCCAGAATGGCTTGACATGGGTAGTCAGCACCCCAGAACGGCTTGACACGGGTAGTCAGCACCCCAGAATGGCTTGACAGGGGCAGGTCGGGTACCCCAGAATTGCCTGGTAGTATGTATGTTATGTGATTGTATGGTATGTGGCACGATGGGGGAACTCACTAAGCTTCATGCTTACGGTTTTTAGTTTTGGTTTCAGGTACCTCTTTGTCGAAGGGGAAGGAGCTGGCGCGGTAGCGGCACATCATACACACGCAGTGTTTTCGGCATTTATGAGATTGTTATGGGATTTATACTCTGACCTTTTGGTAGATTTCATGTTTTGGTTTTCAGACACTACATATGTTTATGAAACGAATTGATCAGACAATGTTTATTTACAAATGTTTTAGCAAAGTATTGATTTAAAAATGAAATTTTTGGACATGAAAAATGGGTCGTTACAATAGCATATTGTGCTTGCATCTATTTCTAGTTCCTGGAAGCATCAAAAATCAATATACATATAAAGATAACATTTTAAAAGATCAGGTTTAGGCTTTCACCTAATATTAGGCATAGACTCATTTGAATTGCATGAAAAGTTTCTTTGATTATTAAAAAGAGTTGGTCACAGACAATCCGTTGAGATTGTTCTTTCCTATCGATTATAAGGACATTTGTGAATAGAAAATAATAAATAAATAATTAATAAGAAAAATTAAACCTCCTAATAAATTTCTGTCGAGAACAAAATGAAGAGAGTATTAGGAGTGAAAATTGCAACACCTGGAAGAACAACGGTTTTATATCCTAATAAAAACAAAAATTAGACATGTACCTACATTGACAATAGATTTCAAATCAGACAAATCAAAAAAGAAACTTCCCAAATGAATTTTTTAAAAAAACTATTAAACGCAAACACACACATAAACAAATCATGAATACACACCTAATTTTTATGTATAGTGAAGAGAGGAAAATTAAAAGGAAACACATACCTGATTCATTTCTTCTTTGAACTGGGAATTATGGTGTAACATCCGGATTTCTAGGTACATTAATTATTCATTTATTTTGGAGATTTTGGAGGGACTCGGCGAGTTGACGCTTAGACTCACCGAGTAGGATCACGAATTTTATCCGGTTTAATGACCGGACTCGGCGAGTCGACTAGTGGACTCAGCGAGTCCGTGCTGTTTAATGAAACCCTAATCCCCGGGGTTTGAGACCTATTTAAAGGGGATTATAGCCACCAATTGTGGCTACCAGACCCCTGAGTGAAACCCTAAGCGACCTAGAGCGTTCGTGAGGAAGGAGAAGCCATTTTTGATCCTTGTGTGGGTGTTTTTTCAAGAACAAGGTGACCAAGGCAAGAGGGAGCTGGAGAGGGTGCTATTTTATGGATTTCAGAGCCTAAGAACTTCATATTGAGGTATATATTCGATCCTTCTTCAGTTTTGGGTGTTAATCCTTGATAGGTAGGGTTTCTAGCCCATTTAGAGTGTGAATGATCGTGCAATTGGTCCCTTCTTGTGTTGAGGCTTTGGATTTGGATCCAAAGAGGTCTAGAGACCTTATCTCACTGATCTTTATGGGGTGACATTGGGTAATATGAGCTTAGGGTGACATATCGAGGCCATTTCTTCAAATAGAGCCATTGGGTCTTTCCATGGGCATTAACATCCAGACTTTACGTGTTTATATTGCTTAAAGAGGCCATATCTATGGGTTAGAGGAACGGATCTGACCTCAGGAGGTCATTTGAGCTTGAGCAAGGAATGAACTTGCCGAGTCCCAAGAACAGACTCGACGAGTAGGGCTAGGGTTTCCCATAGTTCACTCAGTAAGTAACTTGTCGAGTTGGGGGAATGACTCAGTGAGTCTGAGGGAAATAGAGGACTGGAGCTCAAGGCGGAACTCGCCGAGTTCATAATGGGACTCGGCGAGTTGAGTCGGGGTGGCCCCGCGATTCATGCCAGGTGTAACCCGTCGAGCAGGGGAAAGACTCGACGCGTCATGCGAGACTAGAGGGATAGTGGACACGCATAGACTCGCCGAGTCGCCCAAGTGCACTCGGCGAGTCGGGTCAAGTTTGACCGTTGACTTTGAGGGTTTGGTCAACAATGGGGTCTTTGTGTCAAGAGAGGGGTAAAATGGTCTTTTACCCTTCTGAGGGTGCCACGAGAGGGTTGAGTCTAGTCTCGAGAGTTATATTTATGAGAGTTTTTACTTTATGTGATTAGGCGGAGGCTAGACCATATTTCTACGGAGTTAGAGATTTACCGAGACATCTGAGGTGAGTCTTCTCACTATACTTTACCTAGAATGGTAACAGAGTTATGTGCTAGTGTACTGTTGAGTTATGTTCCAGTGTATTTTTATGCTATTTATGTGTTATTGTGATATGTGATATGCATGATTCAGAGTTTTCAGAGATAGGACCAGTGGGTCCATAGAGTTAGGGCTAGAGGGCCCACAGAGAGTTGGGACTAGAGGGTCCCAATGAGACGCACTGACGAGAGGGTCAGCAGAGTTATAGCCCTAAGTGGGTAATATGTGTTAGAGTGGTATTTCGGGGAACTCACTAAGCTTCGTGCTTACAGTGTTTTGTGTTATGTGTTTCAGGTACTAGTGAGGATCGCGGGAAGGCGCCAGCATGATTCGTACACACGCATGGAGTTTTATGTATTTCGATCTTGGGAAATGTTTTGTGGAACAGAGATATGATACAATGAGATTTTATTAATAATTGTAAATGAAAATTGTGTTTTGAAAATGTGAAAAATTGTTTTAATTTTTACGGTGTTACATATGACTTGTTTTGGAAGAGTGGTGGTGCCATGGTTATTGCCATGATACCCACCACCAAACCCACCTTATACCGCCATTGTCACAGCCCATCTTAATCACCATCAACCACTATCCTCCATCACTAAAAATCGTAACCCATTACAGCCTCCCCACTGAGACCACTCCGTGTGGACCTCCTATTGTAATTCTCTAAACAATAAAAAGAGAGGAATCAGGGGGAGAGAGAGAGAGAGAGAGAGAGAGAGAGAGAGAGAGAGAGAGAGTTTACCTATATTGTATGTGAATTCGATGGCAGTAACCTGAAAAAAAATTAGGTTGTTGTAAAATATCAAAATTTGATCCTGTGAACCAGTAAAATTTCTATAATAAAAAATCAGAGTAAAACTCCTATAACCAAAAATTTGAATCAAAACAGGAAGGAGAGAGATGAAAAAAAAAGATTGGTTGAGATGATGTGAGAATCAAGTCAAATAGAAAAAAGATTGGAAAAACTTACGAGGTAAATGCCTATAACAACTAAGGAATGAAGGAGAGAGATGAATCAGAAATCGATGGCTTATCATTGTCCTTGTCCTCACCTCTTCGCTGGTGGTGACGGTTAGGGTTGTGGAGACTGTTAGGGTTTCTTGTCATAAGAGAAGGTAGAAGAGAGGCAACATAGGGGGAGATGGTGGAGGTAACTTAAGGTTAGTGTTTCCAGTGGATGGTGTGTAACGAAGGGTTATGGTAAGTGGTAACATAGGGATACCGGAGAGGAAAGAGAGTAAGGCGAGAGATAAAAGAAATGCAGCTGGTACGATGGTATTTTGGGTAGGAGGAGAAGCGGTGTAGCTGACGACTTAGGGTTTCTTGTTTAATTCCCAAATTAATTCCCTAAACGAATGATTCATGAGTAGCTATATTGGATAATAAGTTGTACATGAGGTAATAGGTATTATACCTCTTAAATTTCAAAAAATATGTAATATGTTTAATAAGATAGTTAAGATATATATATATATATATATATATATATATATATATATATATATATATATATATATATATATATATATATATATATATATATATAGAGAGAGAGAGAGAGAGAGAGAGGTGAGATTCAATAGAGAATCGTAATTAACAAGGAACCAAGGAACCAATCATGAGCGTCGGAAATCATAATGATCAACGGCCAAGGAAATAGATGTACACTAGTACATTGGACGCACACACGCCGGATTATATAAAAAAATCCACCTCCTTACCAAAAAACCCACCTATTTTTTTCGTTTAAAATTTTTTTAAGCCATATTTTTTTATCAAAAAAAAACAAATATACCGTTGTTCTTGATTTTTCGTACTCTGTCCATGAAGATCCATGATGATGTATAAAACACGAACTTTTTTTTTCGAAAAAAACTCACTTCATGTTGTTCATTTTTTCAATATTTAAGTTTATTTTTATAAAAAAAAAGTAATTATACCAAAAAATATTAATTTTATGTACTCTATTAATAAACATCAACACCGACTAAAAAAAAGCCTCGATCAGTGTAGATCCACACTATGAATCTAAATTGTAAATACTTCAATTTTTAATATTCACAATGTGAAAAAGCTCGATCAGTTCAGATATACATTGTGAATCTTACTTGCTATTATGCACTATGAATCTGAAAAGGTTTACAAAAACAAAAAAAAAAAAAAAAAAAAAAAAAAAAAAAAAAAAAAAACTCGATCAGTGTAGATTCATACTGTGAATCTAAACTGTAAATATTTTAATTTTTAACATTCACAATGTGAAAAAGGTCGATCAGTTTAGATTCACATTGTAAATCCGACTTACTATTATGCACGCTATAAATCTGAGAAGGTTCACAATGTGAATCTGAACAGGTTCAAAATATGAATTTGAATAGGTTTACAATGTGAATCTGAACTAACTGAAATATTGTTTTTTTACATGAATATGAAGCTATGTTTAAAAAGTACAAAAAAGCATGAATTTTGATATATTTATTAATTTTTTTTCTATAAAAAAAGAGACCTTAACTTTTCAACAAAGAAAAAGAAGTCAATTTTTTTCGAAAAAAAATTTGTTTTTTATATATCATCATGGATCTCTTTGGAAAGAGGACGAAAAATCGTGAACAACGGTATACTCGATTTTTTTTTCGAAAAAAATAGGCTAAAAAAATTTAAACGAAAAAAGGAAGTGAGTTTTGTTATAATCTGGTGTATGTGCGTCCATTGTAAAAGTCTACAACATTTTCTTTTGCCGTTGATCGCTTTAAATTTCAACATTTTGGATTGGTTCCATGGTTACTTAATTAATAATGGTTCAAAAAAAAACTATAACTTTATTTATTTATTTTATTTTTTTAGGTAAGTAAAGTTCTGAAAATAATAACTAAAAAAAGAATTTTTGGATTTTTTCTTTTATTTTGCATTTTAAAATTATTTTTAGATTTGGTCTTATGGTCTCACAAAATTAGCATTGTCTCAAATGAACCTGAACACACACACACACACACACACACACATATATATATATATATATATATATATATATATATATATATATATATATATATATATATATATATATATATATATATAGGTAAGTTATATTGAGAATACGTAAAAGTTTGAGAACGCGAGAACAGTCCATTTTTGTTAATTATTCAAAATTATGTCCTTAAGGTTTAAAAGGTTAAAATACATTTATCTCCTTAATTTATGTAATATTAAATTATGGTATTTCTTATTTATGCAATATTAAATTAGGGTATTTGTTACTTTTAATTAGACTGATAAGACATATCCCAATTAATCGTACATACCTTCTTCGTCTTGTAAATATCCGACTTATTTCCTTCATCCGTCTTATTCCATTCACCTTTCATTAGTTACAATACAGTTCCAAGTTTGGGTTTTTTTTATTTTCAGATGATTTGCAAGAATCTTTAAGTTGAAATTAGGGGATCATTCTATATCAGTTTCTTTCACATTACCTATCAATAATCTTGTGGTTTGTGTGACTCGATGATATGCAACCAATGTGAAGCTGGAACATTGGGATTCTTCAAGATTACTTGCGTTTTATCGTCAAAGATCGTCGATATAAAAGCTTATGGAGGTCGAATTTGAAGGAGGTTATGCAGTCGGGAATCGCACAAGAGGTAAGTTCCTTTTACGTTCACTGTTTTCCGTTTCCTATTTTTTAATCATATAACTCGATTTTGTATACTTTCTATACAATGTTTTACATGAGTTTGCAATGTATACTTTCGATTTTGTCAAACGGTTTATGGAAGACTTATGACCTATTTTATCATCTAAATGTTCATTGTTAGCTTTTTTTTAATCATATAATTCGATTTGCAAAAGCTTGAATGATGGTATTGGCATCACTATGCTGTTAAATTCAACTAAAACTCATCGTTTGAGATGAGTTTGGCATGTAGATGGTTTGATTAGGTAAATATTGACATGGGTCTTATTAGCCCTTATTTCACACTTATGTGTTATCTGCTAAAGTGTTTGCATTATATTTATTAACCATAGATTCCATTTACATGTATGTTATTTCTGTTTTATTAATATGTTTCAATTTGCATTATGTTAATTTGTATAGTTAACAGTAAGATTAGATTTATGTCTTTGGTATCATGTATGATCTTATTTGCCCTAATTTCATGCTTATGTGTTACATGTTAAATTGTTTGCCCTACATTAATTCACCATAGATTCCATATAAATGTATGTTATTTCTGTTTTATTCATATGTGTCAATTTGCATTATGTTTATGGGGGTAGTTAACAGTAAGATTAGACTTATAATTTTTTTTATCATGTATGAACTACAATAGGGCGCATGAAAAGTGAGCGTATCCATAACAGATACTCACTAATGAAATACAAGAATGATCCATCAAACCCAATAATAATATGTATCGATGTAGATGCATCTGATTCTATCAAGATTACCCCCATACCAACCATTGCTAAAGCTGGAGTTCTGACTCAAAGGTCAAAATCCAAACCTGTTTCAACTATCAAACCAATTCAGAAAGAAGGTAGTTTTTTTTTTTTGAATTAGTTATCACACTAAAAAGCATATTCTTCCTCATTTTTTATTATGTCTCAGTATCAATACAAGGTCAACATTCCGGAGATAGTGTTTCTGTTGAAGTGCTTCATGAAAATCGTTCAAAGCAGAAATTTGATCTACATTCCAATTCCCATTCACCTGTGCATGGTTATACAAAATCAGGTAGCTCATTAACACTGTCTTTTTTAAATTGCTAGTACAATTCATTCATCTAATTTACTGTTGTTTGACTGTTGTATTGTATTTTCCACCAAAAAAATACACAGATATTAGAAAATTGTTGTTTACGTCTAAAGAGAAACAGCATTCATCACATGATAAATCAGATTTTAAAGACCCAAACCCAGTTATCAGCCAAAATAAAAGGAAATCACCTCCACTTGTAACAGCCAAAATTGTGCAACATCAGGAAAAGAGAGCTAAAGCAGATGTGGCCAACCCTCAAGCAATTAAGACAAAAGTTAAAGTCAAGAAACTGGAGAACAGAAAATCAAAGAAGGGAGTTCATGTGGGTATTCCAACACAACCAAGGCGAATACATATTCGTACGTCACCAAAAATATTATTCTCCACGATGCACGGTCCGACGAATAGACAGAAGGATTATTTATCATCCATTGGATTTGGTCCCCTTTTAAATATAAAAGTAGATGGGTCGGCATCACGAATTGGGTACTATGCGGTTAACAACTTTGACCCTGAACGCATGGTATTGAATGTCGAGCGGGGTGAGATACCAATCACAAGGCAATTGATACATGATATGTTTGGTCTCCCTCTGGGAAATATCAATATCAATTCACTAAAGTTCACACCCACTAAACACAAAACTGTTGATTTGTGGTCTGCACAGTTCAATTCAGAAAATGATATTAGGCCCAAAGGCGTACAAAGGACGATTAAGAGATTAAAAGATGTTGGGTTATTGTTTAAATTCAATTTTTGGTTCTTATTTGTAACACCCTTGGACAATCCAAGACCATGGGCACATGTGATGTATCAATGCTTTCAAGGGTTTCAGAGGATTTAGATTTAAGCGACATAGATTGGTGTTCATACGTGTTAGAGTGTTTGAAAAATACAAAACATCCATGGAATTTTATGAGCGATACATCTTGCTATGTTGGCCCTATTGTCCTATTGATGGCACCTATCCTACTGTTGGATTAGTGTCTAAGTCCATAACTATTTTGATATGTACTTGACCCGATGGTGCATGGTCCTTTTGGGTTGCCTTCACCAAAGCAACTTGATTGGAGAAATAAATAAAGAGAGAGAGGTTATTATGATTTATTAATATGTTATAAGAATAATATATTAAAGGAGAAATCATATTTGTTTAATTAATATTGGTCAATAATTAATTAAGAATTAATTTTGTGATCAAGTGTAATTAATTAAACTAGAGGGGCTGAATTGTAATTATGTGATAGTTGCAAAATAGGGCAATGGTTATCCTTGTTAAAGGATGGACGAATTCAAGGATAAGGATATCCTTAAAATCGTTCAAGGTCCAAGAGATAGGGATTTTCAAGGCTTATCTTATGGTTGCTTGATGGGCAAGTAACTAGATAAGGATAAGGACTGAAACCCTAATCCCAACCCTATATAAAGACCCCTAAGGCCTTAGGATTTCGTACACTTAATCCCTAGAGCATCTAAGGACGAATTCCTACCTCTCTCCTCTCTCTTTATACCTTCTCCACTTGCTTTTGGTGTTTGTAAGCCATTAGAGGAGTGACACTTGTGACTCTAAGCCTTCCAAAGTCAATTCAAGGAGGAATTGGGATTGTTATTACTACATAACAATCAAGGTAACATCTTAAACCTAATTATATGTTAATATTTATTTCCATATGCTAGAATTAGGGTTTATAGTCTTGGATCACAAAGCATGTACAATAGAGAAACCTAGATCCAAGCATTAGGGTTTGTATGAGCACATAGGATGTCTTATGACCAAAACCCATC